>NW_010545654.1:0-16914 GCF_000687285.1 Phaethon lepturus
AACCTTAGTGATTCTGTGATTCTGTGACAGAAACAAGAACAATAAGACATGCGGAACTGGGGGAAGGATCTCTCTTTTTGTCACTGAACTGCTCTGAGGGAGTAGAAGATTGCTTGGGCATTCTTCAAATGAATGTAGATTGATTCATGACACAACACCAAACAGATTCAGGAAACTCCAAAGGAGTTCCTCTTGGGAAATCTCTCAGATGGCAGCCATGAGTAGTGCCATCAACTCCAGATGTCCACTTAGGGGGCCCACAAATGACATCCAAAGACCCCACTGCAAATAAATTCTCTTTGGAGTCAACAGTCAAGAATAAGAAAAAATACATTCCTCAGCTCATTAGTAATACAAATTCCCATTTCCAGGCTAGTCTTCCATACAAACAGACTAGCATTGTGGGAACAAGCACAGCCCCAAATGACAGTGCTGATGTTACACTTGCAAGGGGAGAGAGATAAATTTTCTTCAGAAACAACTCAAGTGGGGTATCAGCATTACAACAGTTCCCAAGAGGAAATTCTCTTTTATTTGGTGACATCTATTGTGCAGAATCTGGTAACTTAAGCCAGCTTTCCCACCATTTCATGGTCAGAGATGGGCTAAAAATCCAGGGCAATGTCAGTGTTTGTCACCCAAGCAGGTGACAAATCAAGTGGCCGGAAAATACTTCCAGTGTGAAAAGATTTTGTATGTGTGCACACATGCGCGCGCACACACACAGACACAAATCTGTATCTACTGTATGTATGTAGTTCCTGCAGTACAGTTCAAGACAGATTTTACTGTTTTATATCATAGTACTGTATAAACATCTTGTAGTAATGCAGTAATAGCCATCAGCATCAAAGAAATCAGTGACAGGCATGCTGTTCTCATCAGTGCTTCAAACAACTGGGTATCCATCCCCTACTTTTTTTGAGCTCCTTAGTGCATGAATCCTTACAGACATACATTCGTCAAAAAATGAGCTGTGCCCAAGGCAGTCAGGAGTAAGGCAATTACTTAATGACATGGCACTCAGAGAACATTCTCCCTAATATCTTAGGAATTGAGTACTCCCTGATCATACTTATGTCAAACCCATGCAACAATCCATTCCAAAAATTAGGGAAGCAAGAGAATAGTCCAGTTCAGACAAGCCTGCATTTGCTTGCCTGTAATCAGAACAAACCAGCTGTGCTGTCTAGTCAGAGAAAATGGATTTGTCTCTCACACTATGTCCTAAGTTTGTACAATTTGAAAATAGAGGAATTCAAATGGATCTGTCCCCAAGATGAAACAGACACCCACTTGTGCCTCCTACAGGAGACGCAAAGAGGCAAACTGACCTCCAGGAGTCAACAACAGAGGCCTTCAAGAAGAGATAATCACTGACCTAAAATTCAGCAGATAACCAGTTACATCTAAGAATCTGAATAGATTATAATTATTCTGAATAGGTCATAATTGAGACTACCAAGACTGAAATAAAATAAAACAAACATGAAGAAACAACTGGGAAAAAAGTTTATGAGGATGATATTAGGAAAAAACACCTCCAGTCTCAACTAGTTGTTTCATCTCCAACAGATGTTTACACTAACCATTAATTAACCATAATTCAAAGACCGAATTGATCAGATGTGCCAAATGAGAACATCCCAGTGCAACAAGCTGACTACTCAAATACTTGTGAACTTCTGAAATAGCAAATGGTATGGTAAAGGCAACGTTAAGAACAAAACCAGAATCCTCTAAGTGAAGTTTACAAATATTCCAAAGACTGGACTTAAGGTTGAAGACTGCTGAGAGACAGTTGTCCACTGAAAGATGGTAAGTGGTAGCCAGTGGGAATGCTGGATTACAGACAGGAAAGCCAGCTCTCTGGGCAATGGAGCTTTGGTATTACTACTTCAAGTTAGCAAGAAGATGACACAAAACAATGCAGTTATTACAGAGGATGACAATAGCTAAAGAACAGCTTGTCAACTGAGTAACAAAACCACGGGTATGTAGTGTGACAATCTTGCCACTGATACAAGAGGGGGAAAAACTCCAAACATATCCACAGGATGGCGCCCCCCCCGCCACCAACCAAATGGTTCACATTGACTGAATGGATGAGAACATGGTATAAAATTGAAAATTATGAAAGGCTGACTGACAATCTCCAGGCTGGGAACATCACCTAACCTACGAACCTGGACCCTGAAGTTGAACAGAAGGAGGTTACAACAAGAAAATACCTTGAAGCCAACTCTTTTTTAGTTTGAAAGATTGCTCATCTTCACTCAAAAAGTTGAAGGTTCCTTCATGTAGCCCTCTCTTAGAAAAGGAAGCAAGATTTAATAATTTTTGAGAAAAACACAATTCTTCAGTGTCCTAGCATCTTCTGATCTTCCACACAAATGCCCTGGGTAACTACAGCTTGGGGTCAGCACTGGTCCCAGTGACATTAACAAGGAACACCTAGGAAGCCAATTCCTTGGGAGTTATACTTAATATCCAGGATCACTGAGTCTCAAAACCACAAAATTACTGGTACAGATGTGAAAAATTGTTTGCACGTTGCCATTGTTATCTGGGTGGGGAGACAAATGAGGCTTCTGAATCCAAAAAAAGTCAAACTAAACAATCAAAATGGGCCTTTGTTCCCCATTTTCCAGTAAACAGAACTCAAGAGTCGAGAAGCTGATGGGTGGCTTAGAATTCTTCTCCTCCTGAATATCACCCACACTACTGTTTGCCTGCCTCACTTTGCAAAAGGAGTAGTAGTTCTTACTTCTGATGACTTTTTATCATGACATATAATCTTGTGCTACTTAGTTACACGGCATTTTCTACCATCAAGTAAGTATTAACTCTAACAGGAGTCAGTCCATCCAAGGCAGAAGCATCCTTGAGTAAACACATTCAGGAGTAAAAGGAATCCTGAAATGTCTGCAAAAACTTTGCAGGAAAACACTGATAAAATGAATAGTAATCAAAACCAGATTCATGAGAGAGTTCTTAAAAAACCACAAATATAAGGCAAGTAATATTAATTAAGCATCTCTCTTACAAGTACCTTATTGTTAAGAGGACTGGAAGGTGGCTAATATGAAGCTAGTAGGAGAGTACTCTGGGGGACTCTGAGAACTGCATACCAATCCAACATCTGTATTAGAAGAACAATAAATTATTGTACAGCTCTCTGTGCTACTTTTCCAGCTGATGTCGGGGTGGTTGAAGTCCCCCAGCAGGATGAGAGCCTGCAAGCACGATGCCTCCTGCAGCTGAAGTAGGAAGGCTTCATCAATAGAATTCCCTTGACTGGGGCAGTCTCTAGTAGACACCAACCACAAGGTTCCCTTTGTTGCCTCGGTCTCTGATTCTTACCCATAAGCTTTCAACCTGCTCGTGGCTATTCAGAGACAGCTCCTCACACTCCATCCATTTCTTTATGTAGAGGGAAATGCCTCCACCCCTCCTTCCTCATCTGTGCCTTCTGAAAAGCCCGTAGCCATCAACAGCCACACTCCAGTCATGGGATTCGTCCCACCAAGTTTCAGTAATGGTGACCAGGACGTAGCTTTCTAGCAGCACGATGGCTTCCAACTCCTCCTCTTTGTTGCCTATGCTGCGTGCATTGTTGTAGCGGCACTTTGTCCGGGCTGTCAGCCATGCCACCTTCTTAGAGGAACAGCTCTTAATTCCTCTGAGGTCTTTCACTGGTGTTTCCCTGTTGGCTCCTATTACTTAAGGAGCCCCTGGCTCATCTCTGTAAGACTTCAAGTGCTGCAGTGTAGCCAGCATGTCTCACAGCAACAGGCTGAGGGCCCTCACTAGCATCTTGTCCCTATAACCTTGGCGTGTCATCCCACAGCTCGTCACGGGCAAGCCTGATACTATCCCCCACCACCTTCAAGCCTAGTTTAAAGCCCTGTCAATAAGCCCCATTAGCTTGTGAGCAAAGACCCTCTTCCCTCTTTGAGAAAGGTGAATACCATCTGATGCCAGCAAGCCTGGTGCCATGTAGGCAATCCCATTATTGAAAAATCCAAAATTGTGGCAGCGACACGGCCACTGAGCTATGTATTAATAGACTGGGCCCATCTGTTTCTTCCAATGTTGCTGCCCACAACTGGAAGGAGAGAAAAGAACAACTTGTGTTCCAGATTCCCTTACCAGCCATCCCAAGGCCCTAAAGTCTCTTTTGATTGCACTTGGACTACGCATTACAGCTTCATTGCCACCTACACGGAAGAGCAGTACTGGGTAGTAGTCCGAGGGCCACACCAGGAAGTTTCACAGCGACGTTTTCTCTAATAGAAGGGTCTGTTCAGCATATTGGACCCTCTGTTCCCCTCAGAAAGGAGTTGCCTACAACTATAACCTGTTTTTTCTTTCTCCTGGAGGTGGTCGTGACACAGCAGGGTAGGCCCTTCTGACCTTGTCAACACCTCTGGTGCAGATGGACTGCAATCCACATCATCCATGGACTGTCCTTCCACATCCAGAGCCTCATACCTGTTGTACAGAGGCACCTGGGGAGATGAGGTGGGCAAGGAGGGGGGTTTGCCAGCCGCCCTGGGCATGAGCATGCCTCCATTTGCTCCTTTCATTTAGGCTACTGCCTTCAGCCTGGCAGGGGGAGGACAGAGGACCCCCTTGACCTTGGTTTTTTTCTGGTGGTTGTTCCCACTTCTGTCTCGGGGAGGGCAGAGCATGGTTCCACCAGTCTCTGTCTTTCTCAGGCTCTCTGATGCTCCTTAACCTTTCTACCTCCTCTTGTAGCTCTGCCACCAGGTCACACCTCACACCGCTGTTCTCCCTGCTGCCATTCCGTTACCAGTGAGAGGCTCTGGCACTCCCTGCAGCCTGAGGCCTGGATGGCTGCATGTTTCCATGGAAGCTCTGTCCGTGTTGCCACATCCGTTCTGGCGAGTGCAGAGGACATGGTTTTCCGCCGGGTAGCTACCATAGCTAAGCTCCTTCTGAGAGGGCGATGACCACCAACTGAACTCACCTCTTGAGCTGGCAGGGTGACTACGCCCGTCCCACGCGCCCTGCCGCGCGAACTGCCGCACCGCGCCCTGGCTGACCCGCCCGGCTCTGCTGGCAGCGTTCCTGGTCGCTGGCACTCCCCAGGTTCTTTTTTATTGGTGTGGGGATGGCCGCCATTGCTCTGGCAAGGCCCAGGCCTCCTCAGCATCTCCCGCGAGAGTTGACAGCTCCTGGCGGGTCTCTCCACTCCCTGGCATTTCCCTGCCTCAGGAAACCCCTGTGCGCCAAGATCTGCCACTCCGCTGCAGGTCGGGCCGGCTCTGGAGCAGCTCCCTTTGGCGACTGACATTTGCTGGACTTACCTGACAGAGTTATGATAATATGAATAAAGGAAATCCAATTAATTTTCTAAAGGCATTAAAAGAAGTCTCCCAAAACCCCTAAAGATACCAACCTATCTTGGTAGTAAAAAGAAGATCCTTGTATGGATAAATTATCAGTTAAAAGAAAAAAGGAAAAAAGAAAACAACTCTCAGTGGGTTCCTTGAGGATCTGTACCAGGACCTCTACTGTCAAGCATTTTTATAAATATTTGGAAAAGGGAGTTAGACAACAAGATGACAAAACATGCTGATAAAAGCAGGGTAGTAAAAACATGCCAAATGTAAAAGACTGAAAAGGACTGCACTCCATAACATGGCATAACAGACAAAATTAAAATGTTGATAAAAAAGCCAAAGTGATTTTCATGGGGAAAAAATGCAATCCTAACTGTACATACAGTAAAACAGGATGTTTGTTAGGGGAAAATCCTTACACTGAAATAGATACTACTCCTCAAGAAATCGGGACTAAACCAGACAGTTTTAAGAAAACATCAGTTCAACGCTCAGTCAAGAAGCAAGTCTAATACTAGGAAATATTATGAAAGGAATGCAGAATGAAGTGGAAAATCAGTACATCTATGTGTTGACGGCTGAATAAATCTTTAGTCCCCCATATGAGAAATGGGACAGTAAAGCTAGAAAGACTATATGGAATAAAGACAACTGCAAAAAGAGAGAAGATGTGATATGACAGCAGTCTAGCAAATCATGTCTTACTGAAAAGATGCATTCATTAAAAGATGCAAGAATAGTTTACTTTTTAATAAATAGAGAATATGAAAGGAGGCAGACAGTAAGAGGAACTACTTTACTTGATGTGAGAACTGTGTAACTGCCACAGACACTTAGTTGTGATGGTTCATACAGATTCTAAAACCAATTAGGCAAAGAATCAAAAAAATCAGCTAAGACTTATTAACACAAAGATACCACTTCTGAATTGCAAATCACTAACAATGGAAATAATACATCAGGGAAATATCATTGTATGCCTTTGCTGATCATATACTCTTCCCTATGCAACTGCTGTCAGGCATTCTCAGAACTCCAGTCTAAATGAATCTTCAGTAATGGCCCTCTTTGCAGTTCATAACTGAGTAAATGCCATACTCATAAAAAATATATGTATTTTTCATTTTTCTGTTTTATATCAAATAATTTTTGCCTACCAGTACTGATCTTACCCCATCATAAAATAGCCTGTATGTAATCTCCCTTCACATGGCTAGTACAGAAAATAGCAAGAGATCTCCAGCTATGATTACATTTTATGCAAAACACCAACATTATTTGTATATTCCTAGGAACATAGTGTCTTAATAATTCAGATAATTTTACAAGTGTATTTATTTATATAGCTTATAAATTATCACGTAAACTACATTCAGCAACACACTTCCATATTTCATAGTAATATTTCAATATATGATAAAAATTATGCATATTTTATCCTAACCATAATTTTAAATTTTACCTTTATCTGGATCCAACTGTTCCTGGGAAAGAATACCACACAACACTGGGTTCTTCCACACTCCCTTCTCTTGTGTAAGCGTAGTTAAAATATGCAGTTCCTGGCTGCCATTTTCCATCAAGTTTTTATGAGCCACCTGAAGGATATATTTTACAAAACAAAGTATTGTTAAGACAAAATTAAGAATATGTGTCTTTTATACCTTATACCTCTTTTATACCTTATGTAAAAGAAAACCCTCCTTACCAGATAAAGAGTTAAATGTATAACAAAACAATCTTAATATTCAGCCTATACAGGTTTTACTTCTGCCTCTGTTGCCTAAGATTTAGGCACAGAAACCAAAAAGATTTGGTGTCCCAAACTTGCCTTGAGATTTATTAACACGGCTACTTCTTAAATTTCTGAAAATAGATTTTGAAATAGGCCTCCCTTTTAAAAACAGATGAGCAAATTCCCTGGTCCACATATTGGTCTGGGACCTGCTGCCTAAATTCTTTTTTTCCAGACTCTTCAGCAGCTCAATTTTTATGCCCTAGAGACACTGAAAAAAAAGGTTTTTTTAAGGTGAAAGATTTAAGCTGTAAGACCTCACCGGATGGTTCTATGCAAATATGATGAAGACAGGCTGGAATCTTAAAAACAATTAAAATAGTTTCTACTGCATTTAGATACTAGGATAGATCTGGAAACAGAGGGATTCTTAGGGGCAAATTAAGTGCCTTGAAAAATCTGTGGCTTGAATAGCAATGTGCAACTAACACTGGTCCTAAAAAAAGGAAGGGCTCAAGGAAGGGCTCTACGTCCTCACTTTTTACTTTTCCACCTGCTCTGAAGGCTGTGGAACCTCCCAGCACAAAACACACCTCTTCAGAACCAATTTACATCAGACAGTTGCTAGTCAAAATTCACTCTAAAAATCAGCCTTGCATCTTCCTACATTATTTAGGCTGAGAATCCTGAGGTAACTGTATGCCTGCCTTCTCCCTAACTCCCACTTTTCTTTCTTTTTCCCAAACTGCAGGCAGGACATCCCACTACATATTTCTGATAAATCTGAGGAGCAGAACTTGTTTCAACACCCTCTAATCCTTAACCTGCTAGTGCCCTGTGGGAGATCTAACAATTCTGCAGCACTGATAGATCTTTTACTTACAATAAATCTCAAATGTACAACCATAAACAGTAAAGAATGACTTATATGACATTATTTCATTTCTAACAGTGTTAATACACAAGTATCTTTTAAACCATGAACTTTCAAGTATCTAAACATATCTTTTTTACAAAGCTGCTACATGAACTATGACAGACAAATGATATGGCTGACAGCAATCACTGCAGAGTACATAGAATTTCCAGCTGAAGGGCTTGATCTCTATCAGTCACCAGGAAACAAACCTACAGACATGCTACATACTTAATATCCCTAAGCTCCACACCATTCTTAAAAGCTATTAAGTCTTCACTTCATGAATCAAACTCACCTGTACAAAAGCCTGAAATTCTTCCCATTTATTTTCAGGTAAATCAAGAGGCAGACACAGTAGAAGTTCAATACAGCTTCTGGAAGGCAAATAGGAATATTATTTGATGCAATTTTTGGCTTTTAAAATGTATAATCAACTACTCTTAATTCTAGTATCCAAATAGTTATTTGTTTGAAATGCCAAAGCCCTGAAAGTCTGTTTTGTTTGAACATATAAATAAAAGGTTGTCACGGATACTCTTGCAGAAGCTGTAAAACCAAACTCTTTAAAAACCACTAATAGTTAAAAAAAAAAAAAAAGGATTTGTCATTGAAGTTCAACCCTGTGTAACAGGGTATAACACTGTGTGTAAATTGACGCACGTGTAGCAAAGTGTTTCAAGCCAAGGATGTTGGCTTGGCCTAGATCAGAGGAGTCCTTCTCAAGACGGCTCCATTTCCAACAACCAGAGATATTCTCTCTCACATACATCATTCACCATGGGGAAGGTAGGTGCTTCCCAACCTACTTAGAATACCTATAGATTGTGAAATGGATTGGGAAAGCATTTAGGAAGTGAAAAGTTAATACCATACAGGTATGTTTTTAGTAACCGAAAGACATACTCACAGTGCTAAACGTTCAAGCACAAAGGCTACATTTTCACACTCAGAGGTAAGATAAGGTCGTGCTTTAACATAACTTCGGATAGCCACTGTATACACCTCTAACAAGGGCAGAGGGTCTTCCGATGTTTTCCACTTTTCTGCATATTCCAGCAAAGTCTGTTTAGGAAAAGGAACAAACAACCTCAAAATTCAGAAGCAAATTAAGTTTTTAGTTTTATACTCCTCACCAGTAGACTACCCTTCTTAATGATTACCTCTATCTCCTTAATATACATTACTCAAAAATGTAATGTTCTCAAAACATGCCTTTTTTCCTTAACATTTATTGTTTCATCAACAACTGGAACTTAAAACTCCACACAAAAATCATTCCCTTATCATATAAAAATGTTATGACTGACACTTTGCCCCTATGGTATCACCGTAACATTCAGTTTACATTCATATTTTCCAAATACAAAAGCCTGAAGAGCATATCTGGGAACATACATACTCAACTTTTTTTTTTAGAAATTCATAATTAAGGAACTGAAAACTCATTTTTTAGACATTTGCCTCTATGGTACAGCAACTACAGCAAGTAAATTTGAAAGTATTAGCCTTTATTTTAACTTGTCTACTTTCAGGAACAGTTTTACATTTCCCCTCTCTTACCACCTTGCCGATACAGGTATCTTCACAATACCGCTTTTTACATGGTCCTGAAAGGAGTATCAACTATTCAAAGACAGCATATATACACCCAAAACTCGTTAGTAAAAAAGTTGTTTTCCTACTTAGCTGCATGAATACCTACAAACAATGGTTTAGAAATAAAACTCATGAGAGTGATGGAATAACCACCACCACCCCCCAAAGTACAAAAGGCTTCTGTTGATTTCAGTCAGAGATGGGGAACTCAGACACGCGCTAAGGTGGAGCAGCTAGTAAGGTTCCCCTATCAGCCTCCAAACCATATTCCCCTTGGATCTCTGCTCTCAAGCCTGGGGCAGCTTAATGGCTTGAAAACTAATTCCTACACTCGCAGAATCACAGAATCATTAAGGTTGGAAAAGACCTTCAAGATCATCAAGTCCAACCATTAACCCAATGCCACCATGTCCCCTAAACCATGTCCTGAAGCGCCACATCCACACATTTTTTGAACACTTCCAGAGATGGTGACTCCACCACCTCCCTGGGCAGCCTGTTCCAATGCCTGACCACTCGGTGAAGAAATTTTTCCTCATATCCAATCTAAACCTCCCCTCGCGCAACTTGAGACCATTTCCTCTCATTCTATCACTAGTTACTTGGGAGAACAGACCAACACCCACCTCACCACAACCCCCTTTCAGGTAGTTGTAGAGAGCAATAAGGTCTCCCCTCAGCCTCCTCTTCTCCAGACTGAACAACCCCAGTTCTCTCAGCTGCTCCTCATAAGACTTGTGCTCCAGACCCCTCACCAGCTTCATTGCCCTTCTCTGGACATGCTCCAGCACCTCAATGTCCTTCTTGTAGTGAGGGGCCTATGGCAAGATGCAGCCTGTCATATTAAGATGATCAATTTTGCTGTTTGCTTCTTGGGGGGCATAACAGGCAGAAAGCTCAGAGTAACAGAGAGCAATTCACATTGTCTGACACCCTGCTCCAAGCACGGCCATTAGAATAAGTCATTTGGAGTGATGTCCGACAGAGCTGTGTGTATCCTGAAGGACAAAGACTCCACCGCCTCTGTGGGCAACCTGTTTCTGAGTCTGACTACCACTTACTGGGATTTTCCCTCACCAGTACCTACATGCAGTCCCAGATTAATCTCCCTCAATCTGCCGGCCACACTCTTGCTAGCACAGCTGAGGCTGTAGCTGGTGCTCTACCGCAAGGGCATGCTGCTGGCCGTTCAGGGAGACAGCTGGGTTTGTGTTTGCAAAGCTGCGCCCCAGCCACCAGCCACCAACCTCTACCGGTCCATGGGGCTACTCCCTCCCACAGGGAGCGCTTTGTGCTCCTCTTAGCTGAACTACATGCCAGCCCATTCCCCCAGGCTGTTGAGGTCCCTGTAAATAGTCTTCCTGATTGCTCCCATCAATTCGGTATTATCTGCAAACGTGCTGAGGATGCACTCAATCCCTCACCCAGTTCACTAATGAAGTTAGAGAGAATTTGCTCCAGTGTCAAGCTGTGAATAGGATGCCACAAATGACCTGCTGCGATCTGGACTTTGTACTACTAACCACAAGTCTTTGAGCCCCACAGTTCAGCCATCTTGTTATATTGCCTGGGTAAGTGGACTATTTCATGGATTTGTTTGTAAGGATGCTACGGGAGATGAAGTCCAAGGCTTTGCTGATGTCAGGCAGAAAACCATGTGCTGCTATCCCCTCATCTGCAGAACCAGCTATTTCATCACAGAAGGAAATCAGGTTTGTCAGAGTGAAATCATTTTACATAGCACATACTGTCAAGGCCATTTAGCAAAAGTCACGGTTCCTCTTTTTATTAACATCAGCTGTGATTAAAACAATTTTAATAATATTGGTTCAATTCTGACAAGGTTTGTTCTGGTAAGGAAAATCAGAGCCCTCTGGACAATAAAGCTCTTGTGCTACAGAATCCCCCACATACCTGAACAAAAAAAAAGAACCAAGTGGTTCTCACCTCATTTTAACATGCAAACACTAAAATTTTGTTTAATTTTTAATAGGCAAAGGTAACATTTTAATGAACTTGCTATGTCTGGGATATAATGCAACTGAAACGATAAAATTGGACTTTGATCAAATTGTCTCTGGCTTTATGTTTGAGAAAGTAAGAAAACAAAATATCAATTTTTCAGGAAAAGCAAGTCAGTCACGTTAAAGTACAAGACAATACAAAATTAGGTTTAATTCTGTCTTCAGCCACTAAGTTTAGTGTAAGTTAAATTCAGCATTGTCCTATGTTAGATATCTGTACTGAGTTAGCTAGTGGTACTATGCACATAAAATTCTTGTACTTGACAGTGTCCAAAATAAAGCCTCTCAATAAAAAAAAGTCAACCGTATTAAACTGAATCAGAAAGCTGTCTAATGTGGTTATTTGCAGTCACAATACTGCTGCCAGGTTACAGAACAGACAAAAACATGGACCAAAGGTATCCCAGTCAAGGACAATAACAGATAAGAAATACGCAGTTTTTGGCAAACTGCTTGCTTTAAAACCTATTTTGGTTTTAAAGGAGGTCTCAGTACACAATCACCTTAACAGAAGTTATATGCTCTACTTTACTGCTGCAGCAGAAGATGCTTCTGCAGCATCTTGTGCTCCCTACTGGAACCTTGAACTTGACAAGAATACTGCCTGGTTTACTGTAATACCCAATATGATGTCTCCTAACAGCAGCAAAAAAGCACCACAGATCATAGCAGAGAAATCAAGGAAGAGTAAAATACAGCAGCAGCATGAAAGAAAGGAGGACTGGACAAACAAGCCAACAATGTTAGCAAACATCTATTTTTGGTATCATTTGGCAATTTTGATCAATGCACTAGAATAATCAGATCAGAACAAAGGAGTCGGCTTCAAAGAATCTTGAAAGAAACTCCAGTAAAAAGTTGTCGTCGTCGTTCCCCATACTCCCATAACCAGATGTGCTATGATTTCAGTTACTGATTTGTCACAGATGACATGTTTAAGGATGCTAGCTGTAAACAGCAAAGCTGAAGAAAAAACAGCCTAAACAAATGAAAACCCCAAGTGGTAGCTAACTTACCAGACCAAGGCAGTAACAGGTTGCATAAACTACCACTCAGTTTTATCCAGCTGATCCAAACTCGGTAGAGTTGGCCTGGCCATCATAAATCTGCCAAATAGCTTCTGCCCATAAGATAAGTTTCTATTTAGGAAGCTGATATACAAAATCATGAATCCTGTTTAATACTAGAAACACTAGGTTTCCCTGTTGAAGACTTTATGTAAATCTCATTTTGAATGTGGCCCATCTACCTTTACTAGTGTCCTCTTCAGAAGAGCAGTGCAAGCAACAAGATTAATGCAAGTTTTGGCAAGTGAAGGACATTTCAAAGTTAGCTACCAAGCCTGGACAACACATCCTGAAAGTCTCAAAGTGTTAAGTTGAGCAGGAGAGGGAAGAAGAGAGGGTGAGGAAGGAGAAGTAAGCAATTAGTCATCTGAGAAGCGTGACTGAAGAATTATCAAGAGGATTGTCACCAGCTGTTGCAAAGACAGCAACATCTAGAATCTAAAGAAGAAACAAAAGCTTCACTAGAGAGACACTGATTCATAAAGCAAGCCATGACAAATGACCATGGAGACCTGCAACAACCAGATCAGAAGATCTCAAGTTTCATGGGGCAGGACTACCTTCTAGGTAGTCAGCATGCTGTAAAACCTCCAGCTAGGCAGTATCACCATCCGATCTGCACAAGGGAGGATAGTGAAGACCACAAGCCCATTATGATGGAACCCAGCTCGAATTCTCCCAGATAATTAGGAACTTTACAGAAATACTATGTAGTCATTAATACCAGAAAATTGGACTGGTGAACAGCCACAAAAGCACTTGCAGAACCAATGAAAGCCCAACCAACACTACTCCAATCCACATCCAGATTAGTAAGGACAAATTGAAGCAAATAAAATTCAGTTTTGAAAATATGAGATTTAGTAGTAGTTAACCAAAACCAAAATAAAAGTAGACATAATCAACACACTGGGAAATTCTCAGAGTCCACCACCTAACAAAAAATACCGGTTATGTTGGTGAACTGTTACTACCAATACTGTCCTTTAAAAGCGGTGTGTACAGATGCAAACACACTGTATAAAGCAAGGAGAGAAGTTTGCACTATAACCTAGTGACACTAATTTCAGCATTAAATAGTACTATTTTTATCTTGTATATATAGATCAGCCACTTCCAAGCCACTACAGGAACTATATTAAGCATTTATGCCCACCACACCCTTCAAAAGTATTCGTCAGTATAACAGATTTCCTTGTCTGGATGTCTTCACACTATAAAGTACTGCCACTGTACAAAGAAAATCAAATTCATTCTGCTTTGCTTAATGAATCATTGTTGTGCTCCACTTATAACCATAAAAAGAAAGAATTTTACCCCCAGCCCTGGGCCTCATTAAGTTATTTATCTCCCTAGTCAGGACATGCTTGTTAATCAAGCCAAGTACTGTATTCAGAGCACAGCAGCAAAGTTTTGTCTTGAAACGGCATTTTATTTCAGCAGCAGCTTACATAGTCAAGAATGCTCCAAAAAATGGAATCATCTCAATTTGTACAATAAAAATCAATACATATTATACCTGTGATTTAAACTGTGGAAAACATTTAGCCATGGGTAATATTCAGACAATACATTTTATCCTTTTCAGTTTTTATCAGAACGCTTACATGAACATCGCAGTAGGAATGCACCAACTGGAGGATGCTTTTCTACTTTCGAAAGTTATACTGAGCAACTTTCTTTGCTAAGATTAGCCCTACAATACCAAAGCTGTATTAAGATATGTTTCAGATTAAAAGAAGGCACTATTTACTATTAACCAGTTTCACATATACAGTCCACATCTACATGTTTATTCAGCTCTTAAGATCAGATTCTCACCTCCATAGGTATCTCGATAAGGGCATGCTAGAAGGTGCCTGGGACTGCCTTTTCCATTCCCTGCTCAGCCAAAGGGACTAAGAGGCAGGGAAAATGACAGACAGTAGTCACACAGGTAAGCTTCACCTCTTAAACCACTCCAGTAACGAGCAAAACCTCTATTTCCGTGACTTTCCTCAAGCACATCCACACAGGAGAAAAATCCAAGCAACAAGTTTGATACAATCAAGTTAGCTGGAGATGACCCTTCAGGAGCTGCACACAAAGAGTGGCCCTCCACAAAGTCAGCTTCCACGTAGCTAAGTGATGACTGAGCTCCATGCAAATAGCCAAGTTCAGGAGTGACAGCACTTCTCAGTGAGATAGCTCTGCCACTTCATGTTCACGTGGAGCAATTCCCACAAAAGCAGGGCTGCCCTTCAGTTGGCACAACCCCGCTACCCACTCCTCCAGTGCCCGTCAATAACCAACTGATCTAGAAGAGCAGCTGTCTTCACAGGAACCATCAAAGAAAACAGGGCAAGCTTTATTCAAAGCTGGCAAAGGATGGCTACAATTCTGTTAGCACCAACAGAAATTCCAAAAGAAAGTGAAGGCTACAGTCAAGAAAGGGGATAACATACGAAAATCAGTGAAGCAGGTCTCCCATACCAACTATGCACATGATTTAAGAACCTTTTCCTTGGCTTAAGATTCTCCCCTGTGAAGAAGGCAGTATGCTCTAATGACCAGCGCCATGCACAGCTTGTATCATTAGATGGATCATGAGCAAATGAAAATTAATTTGGGATCCTGAATTTGGTATCATCATATAGAGGAAGATGCAGAGAAATGCTATATGCCCTAATGAGCCTGACACCATAACTATTCCAGTCAAATCAGGTTCCACTGCCTGCTCTGGACCGGTTTAGAGTTGGATGCTTCATATTAAAGGGACTGAAGGGAAGAAGACATATACCATAACTTGAACCAGAACAAAGACATCCTAAAGACAAGAAAGGAGAAAAGAAGCTGACATTGCTTACTAAACTCTGCTAAATGCCTTGGAATGTCAACAACCCCAAAGTACAGACTGCAGTATGGTAGATTAGGTCTATTGCAGTAATGTGGTTTAATATGCTATGTCAGGAGTCTGTATGGAGATTGTGAGGGATCATGCAGAACAAGAAACATTTTGAATGGGAGACTACCTGCAAATTAAAGGCAGTTAGCTGCAAGACTGATACACAAAGAGCACCTACATCGAACAGATGTTCAAGAACACCTTTATGCACAATCTCACCAGGCAGCATGCTGCAACTGTGAGTCAAGGTCCGCTAGATTCCACCCCTGGTTAGAAAGCCCACCTACATGAGGCTTGTTAGTGTAAAATGACAAGAACTGAATGTCATTTGTGATGATGGAAGGTGTAGCAGTTTGAGCAAAGGTACTAAGGTATCGTAGCAGTAAGTCTGGAACACTTAGTCTTGACACATCTCCTAAAAAAAACAAGACTAGGTGAAGTTTCCTTCACACACCCAAATACTGAACTGGATGGGGCAGGGGCATAACCTCTAGCAACACTTCAAGGATAAAGAGGTTTCTGTGCCTTAAATAAATATATATGTAATTCATATATATGCAAATATGTACATAGGCTATCATATTAAGAAAAATCTTCCTTCAGTTACATTTTTCTTGCTGTGGGACTATGATAGCTTTGTTGTTCTCAAACCAAATTATTTTTTTTTTATTACCTGAGAAAACAAATTAAGACAAATAAGCTACAAAACCAAAGGGGGTAAAGGAAATTTAAGAAATTAACATAGTTTCAGAGCTGGCAGCCTTAAGCTGTCTTATCTGTAAAGTATTTCTGTAACAACAAGATATACTTGAGTCTTATGTTTCTTTGTAAGAAAACTACTCCTTTTCTAAATTGTGCATTATCATTTACTCTGAGAAGCTGAAGACAACCACATTAGCTAACATACATGGTGAACATTTTTGGCTAGTATACCGTGTGAGTAAAGTTCAAAACTCAGCTTTGTGGCATCTGAAAATTTTATATAGCAAAATGTATACTCTATGGTGTATAAGAAGTGTAAGTTCAGCAGTACCGGAATATGCCAAAGCAAATGGAATAATTTACATAATTTGAAAAAGTGTATACTTTTTTGGTGAATGAAGGAGAACTAGCACCACAAAAGTTAAAGGATTTTTGATTATTTACATCACACTGCCGGCAACTGCAAGAACATAAGGCAGACATTAGTTTAAAATGTGACTAACTAGTATTTAATTTGTGGTGTCATAACACTTCACAGTTGAACAAAAAAAATTTGTTTGACTGCCTAAATGGAAAGCCACACAGACTTTGGTATCTATTTATTTATTTTTATATATA
>NW_010545655.1:0-6158 GCF_000687285.1 Phaethon lepturus
TGCGGAGCGGGCGACACGGGCGGAGGAAGGGGATGGGGCGCTTGGGAAACGTGTTGCTCCCTTCTCTGCTCTCATTGCTCCTCGAAAAGTGATATTTAGTCTTTTAAAAGCTTCAGCTTTCCTTGGGGTGGGGGGGGGGACACCCAACACGTGTGCATTTCAAAAAAGCCTGTGATCAAGTAGCTTTTTATCCACCCAAAGTAGCAGTGTTACGCACACAGTGTTTTGCTTCCCTCCATGGTGTGCAGGAATACACCTTTGGGCAGAGGGGCTAGGATGCACTCTGTTAAATTAACAGCAGGCTGTTTTAAACATCTTCAGCTTGTTACCAGACTTTAAAAAAAAAAAAAAAAAAACACACACCACAAAAACCAAACCCCAACAAACCCACACAAACAAAAAAACTCCTAAACAACCAACCCCTATATTTGTGCCTTTTTCACAGGGAGAGGAGGAAAGCAAAACCCACCAGCCAGCCACTGTGCAGGAGGAAAGGGAAGGCTCTGCATTTAATGAACCTGCTTTGTACTCGGCACCGGGTCCGTGTCGGCTCCCTTGTGCCGCAGCGCTTGGCAGAGCATTTGTTTTTGTGTCACTCCACTGAAGGTTGTGAGACTTTCAAAAGGCTGTCCCCAAATGGTCTTCTAAATGCAAATTCAAGAGTAGTTATTCCCAGCTTCTTTGGGGTCTTCAAAATGCAGCGAAAGAGCTCAATGCTAGAGGAAGACTTCAAGGTTAATCTGGGGGAGTAGTTAAGAGCGAGGCCTCCACAGAGCATCTCTGTATCAGCCCATTCTGGATGAACTTGTTTTCTAGAAAAAGTTTGCTTTAAATATACACTGAGGAAACAGTGTTTCTTAATGATTTCTTAATTCAGAAAAGGATCAGCAGTGTCATTCATCTTGGGAATTTAAGTGGATTCAATGGCCTAGGACCAAGTACACTTTACAACAAGCTGTATTTCTTCTTATTGAAAATGTTAATTATCTTTTTATAGACAGATGGCACTGGAGTGTAGCAAATGTGTGGTGAACCTGCGCTTGTAAATGTTTGGGTTTTTAATGCGTACAGGTTCCAATTTAAGTTTAATTCTGTTTTAGGATTATTGTGATGATTTTAGGGTAATTAATTTCACTTATCTTGGGCGTATAGTACACTTGTTTTGGTACATTAAGTTAAAATAAATACTTAAGTTGTATCATTGTAATTAATCTTGACAATTTAGAATAGTGCTTAAATCTAAATATCTACCAAATACAGTATTCAGCTCTTTAGTCTCTAATGACAACCCAGTCAAAATACGCTTCTATAACGCTGTTCAAATCATAACAGCATATTTTCAGCCTTATGATGGAGTATATAAAATAAGTCTTGAGTTTTTGTTGGTGCTTTAGCCATGGGGATCTATATTTTTGCTCCCTGGTGTTTTTTATTCAAACTAATTGAAATATATTTGGTTATTAGATACTTCTGATGTGAGTAGGGCAGGTGAGAAAGAGTTTCTGAAATGAAAATAAATTCATACTGCTGAGGGAGATTAATTGTCCTTCTTTATGACAACTATAGGGAAATTACAGTGTGAAATCTAGGTCCAGAAGTGAGTCTGATTCAGTCTTTATGATCCTTGCATTTACTGCTCTTTTTCTATTTTTTTTTTCCTTTATGGTCTCTATCTTATCTTTTTTTTCCCTTGAGTAATTTGCTTTATAAACACTAGTAGTTTATGTACAAGATAAATGCAATCTGCTAATTTCTTCTAATTGAGTTTAGTTTAATGTAACGAGTTATTGAAACAATGGTACAACATTGTGGTGGGAGAGAACTTGCATTAAATATTACCCACTGGCTGCAATTTTTTTTTATTATTCTCTTTTGGAAAGAAGTAAATGCTGAATTGCACTGCAATGATGATTGTTTTCCAAGTAAGTTGAGGAGGCTTTGACAACAGTATCTCCCTCCTTCTTGGCTGGTTTTAACTGGATGTTTGTTAAACTAGCTAGTCTAATAAACAGGATGTAAAAGCCAAAGGAAGGAGTGTTCTGTAAATACTTTATCCTGAATACTCTGGTTCTGGTTACCATTAGGCACTAAACATCAGGTGGGCCTTTGGCATCTGAACAGCTGGGGTGATTCTTGCTTCTGGAAGTTACATTTTTAGGGGGTTAGATGCAACTGAGCGCTGTCTTCATATGTGTGGGTTAAGTTAAAATAAATAAAGATTATGTTGCTTAGTCCAGCTGGCTTTCCCTTCCCATAGTCCTGTGCTTTCTACATATGCAGAAGAGAATAGATGCACCTCCTCGTTTACCCATGCTTCACGTTGGGAAGATGCCAGCCTCTTCTGTTGGCACAGTGGGGCCATGAGAAAGGTGGTAGCTTCAGGTTGGAGCCCTGCAATCATCTGGCTGCAGGCATCTTAAATGCCTGATCCTTCAAGTGGGAGAAGGCAGTTTTAGGGGTGAGTAGCAATTTGACCTTCTTGGGGCATTTAATTTCTATGTGTTTATTCTGCTGTCATTAGCCATGGCTTCTGCCTTGATAGTATACCATACAACAAAAGCCCTATGTTGTTTCTCTACATGCAGGTAGAAGGGGATAATCCCTCAATTCTAAACACTTACCAAAATTTGCCCTTGTTCCTCATAACCTCTGTTTAAAAAAAAAAAAAAAAGCCCATGAGACAAATCTCCTACTTTTGACCTTGAAGCAGGTCCCACACTCTTGCATCGTTACCCTGACGCCCAGCTGAAGGGCTGCAGTTGCTTATGGCACTCTGGAGTGTTGTTGGGGTGGATCAGACCGAACTATGGATTTTTTTCTGACAGGAAATCTTCCGTTTCTTTTTCATCGTATTATCATGAAACCAAAAGCAGATGTAGGACTGGAAGATGCTGCGTTTGACAAGTACCCCATTCAAAAAGCTATCTCTTTGGGAATGTTTAAACTCTGGTAAATACTCTCTTTGTGGGAGTGGCTATTCAGAGTTAGAGCCAGAAGGACGTATCTGGGGGCTCATAAATCCTAAGCAACTTAGTGTAATTGTATTGTACAGTTTCCTTCTCAAAACCACTCCCAGATGGGCTTAAATCCAGCCACTGCGTAGGCTTAACACCTCTGAAGCTGGCTTCCTACCATGGGTTTTGGTCACTGACTTGTGCAGCAGAAACATAGAGGAAGTCTCATAAAGAGACTAAAAAGCCGGTATATTTAGATCAGAGCATACTCTTCACACTCATGGGAGGGAAATTAAGTACTTTCTAAAAAAATAAAGATATTTTAGGTACTGAACATCCACCCAGGGCTTTTTCTTTTCCATTCTGGAGATTGACTTTTAATCCTATAATTAAAAAACTGCTTTTAAGATCAGCTGAAAACATTCTGACAACAGCTTTCAGAAATGTTATTTAAATTTTTTTTTTTCCAAGTTTCAAGATGTAGGAACTTAAGGTTTCTCATCTTAAATTTCAGTACTTGGATCAGAGGTGGAAAAATGAATCTTGTTTTAAAACTGGACATACCTCTCAAGTAATTCTGCCTTCAAAATGACAAACCCAGCAAATTGCTGCCTGGCTGTTTGCTAGCTGTTCAGCCCTCAGTTTCTTAATGTAAAGAAGAGAGACTGTATGCGATAGTAGTTTAGATACCTCTTTGCCAGACATCCAGCATTTATTATCTGCTGGTAAGTGCCTGGTTCAACTTGTATGCTGTTGAATAATAAAATAATATTGAATAAGCATAAAATAGTGTCACGCTTACCAAGCAAAGGCATTGGGGAGTTGTGATTACCCTGGGTTTCTAATATACCTGTAAAGTTTATGCGAGTTTGACTTTTCTCTTTCCTAGCTAAGGAAGCTGCTCAGCTTCACTTGTGAGTAGTGAACTGGGGTCAAAGACCTGTTGAGGGTTTTCTGGGATAAACCCTCTTTAGGTAGAGGACTAAGCTTTAAATGCTGGCTGGTTCATAAGTATTTTTCAGAATTAAGTTCATTTGAGGTTAAATCCAGCTCAGACTCCAGTGGAGGCAGTGCTAACGGTTATACCAAGGTCTTAGCTGGTGCTGTTAACACCAAACCAAACCCCCAGCTTTCTGCATGGTAAAGGCTGTTGTCGATACTTGGCTAGAATTCTGTTTGATGAAATAAATTTAACTGACAAATGCAGAGATTCTTTTGCACATAGAAAAAAGCAGATTTTTTTAATACTTTGCCTCCAAATACAGTATCTTGATCCAAGCATGCTGCTTCACAGAATAATTAGTTCTTTTATCTGTATAAAATCTATGGACTTGATTCTTGAGTCTTATCCAAAAGCACCAGCTTGCATTTGGCGACCTGTGGGGGAATGCAGCCCGAGCATGACCTTGGCTGGCCAAGAGGGAGGAAGAGGCGGCTCCGAGGAGACTCTACAGCACTGTTGACAACAAGGTTTTCTTCTCTCAGCTTTAACTTTGTGGAAGAGATGTTTTTGCTCTTGGCTGGCTTTACTGAAACCCCCACAAACAGCCTTGATTGAGGCTGATACGTGAAATGAATCTATCTATTAATTCTACACACAGAGTGACCAGAAATATTATTTGAAGACAAACAATGTAATTTCAGCCTCAATAACTGAAAGCCTTTAGGTACTGTTATGAAACCCTTTACAAAAAGTAGATGGGATTTATAAACAAACTTAGTTAGTTTTCAGGGTCAATAACATTGTCAAGTAAAAACCCAATCAAATCTTAAGCTTGGCTTAAAAAATTACATTCTTATATGCTTTAATTTTAAATTCCATTTTAACTCCTCTTCCATACTGAGTCTTTATTGCTTATTTTTTTAAGCTTTCTTTTGCCAGCGCAAGAAAAACTTTAAAATTCTTAAGAAGTGATGTAAACCTATCTCATAATTCCAGGAGCTTAAGCTTTGAGGAAAACCAGTCATCTGATAAGAGCAGTATTAATTTTATTTTTTTTCCCCTCCCCTCTCCATGCTTTAGTATTCACTGAGGGCAAGAGCCAAGCATCTATTTCTCTGTATACCTGCACACCTTATCTCTTGGCTTGTCCTACACGCCACAGCCACCCGCGTGCTGCCCCACATCTTGTTGGCTGCAGGGCTTGCAGTGACACCGTTCCATTTTTTAAGAGGGTGAAGTGAAAACCATTGCTTAACTGACCAATACTGTTGTGCGTAGAAACCAGCGGTAGCACACGTGAAGGTGGTGCTTAAAATCAGGTCTCCCTAGCTCCTTTATACCCAGGAGGTATACTTACCTAGTTAAATCTGCCTCTCAAAAACTGGTAGTACGTTTCCTCTTCCCATTGTCAGGAGCACGTCTTCGTAGAATCTGCAACGTTGCTTCATTACCCCATCGTTAGGCCTCCCTTTAACACCGGCTCTTCCCACTGCCGTTGATTTTCTATGCTACTCCTGTTTTATTCTCCTTCCACTCCGTTTACCTGGTTTGGCACTTGGTCCCACTGTTCTACCTCTTCCATGACGCTTCTGTGTCTGACTGCACTTCCCAGCTGGAACGCTTTGCTCCCTTCTTCTGGGTGGTGAACGCCCTGCAGCAAGGACAGGGCTTGCTGCACCGTGTTCTCTTTCTCCCCAGGGTGCTCCCGTGACTCGGCCTGTTGCTGCAGGGCAGGATGCCCAGCATCAGCCTCTTGAGCTGGGAAGGGCTCTGGGCTGGCTCGTTCGGCTGCTGCCCGCAAGCCCATGCTGCGCTGGTTGGCAGACCCCCAGTTGCAGCGGGGGTACGGAGCCAATCCCGGCCTGCCGTAATCCTACTCAGAGTAACTGAGCAAACGTACCGCTGGCTGACTGCGAGCGGAAAGCGGAGCCAGCGCAAAATGGGATTGCAGCAAGCGTACCCGTACGCCTGCGGCAGGGCCTCGCGGAGCAGCGCTTGAACAACCAGCATCTACGAAGGACGGCGTAAGATCAGACAGAAGAGGCACAAGTTCGCCCTGTAGTCTTCAATTTATGCAGGCGACACAGAGAAGCAGCAGCCAAATGCAGGATTTGGTGATGTGGTGTCATGTCCTGTCCTGGGCTGGCTCCAACCTCGGACGTGTAAACGAAACAGCTGGTACTAATGCGGTATGGTAGCGGGGAGGGGGAGGAAATGGTTCTGCCACCTTCCTGAGGGTGCTGGGCTCCTCTGCAGGGCGA
>NW_010545656.1:0-368 GCF_000687285.1 Phaethon lepturus
GCGTCGTCCTGCCTTGGTGGGCTGGATGGCGGGGCCTGGCCCGGAGCTCAGCTCCAGCCCGTTGGTTCATCCTCTCCGCCTGCTGCCCGGCGCTGGGGAGGGACGATCTCAAGGGCTCTGTGTTCATTCAGCCTGCGGGAAGAGGCTTCCTCTCCAGCTCCAAGAGTTCTGTTTCTGCGTTCTGCCTGGAGCCTTTGTGCAGGACAGCTGGGGTTTTACAAACGGCCTGCAAGGCATCAGCCGAACCTCCGTACCTGGCTGCTTTGTTAACAGCGGAAGTGCAGCACTCGGGGTGCAATGAAAGATTTAATGGGAAAACAAAAATGCCAGAGAAGAGAAAATTTCTATGGAGATAGAGGTCATTTTTG
>NW_010545656.1:431-7481 GCF_000687285.1 Phaethon lepturus
CTGACTGTATAAAGGCAGTTGCATCACACAGAAAATATTCCGTGTTCAAGACTGTTACATCCATACATGTGCGTGGAATTGGGTTTTGTCATCATGAGTGCTCACCCCCACCTCTGCTAGTGCCTTTGCGTAAAAAAAAACAGCCCAGAAACATATCCTCAGGATACCGTAATTTCTTCACACTGAGTCCTGCAAGAAAAGGGATTGTGGTGGTTTTGGTTTGTTTGGGTTTCTGTTTTTTTTTTTTTTTTTTTTTTTTTTTTTTTCATTTAGTAGTTAAAAATAATTCAGACTGAAGAACTCAGTGAGGAAAAGCAAAACCTGTGCTGCCTTTTGGTAAGCTGAAACGATGACTTATTTATTTTAATATTTATTTGCAATATTGTGGCACCTTTGTAGCTGCAGTGATGAGGCAGCACCCTGCTGCGCTTGGCAGGATAAGGGGAGGAAAAGATGGCTGCTCCAACCGAAAAGCTCGCGGTTTAAGGGGAGCTTGAGACAACAGATGGGAAAAAGCAGATGGGGATGTGGCAGAAAAACCAAGGCGGGACTGATCAGCGCTGAGTTTGTTCCTGGGCACTCTTGGTGCGAGGAGGAGTGGAGACCAGGCTTGTAAAGGCGAGGAGCGGCGAGCATTGTCCCCCGGCGGGCTAGAAAAAAAACGAGGAGCGGGCAGCATGGTCCCTCGCTGGCCAGGCCCGGCGTGCCCCTGCGTGCCGTGGGCTTCGTCCTGGGGCTGCAGCTCCTCGCGTCCCGCAGGGCTGGGAGGGAGCGGGTGCAAGGGATTTGCCTCAGATTGTATATCGGATATATATCATCTCCTGCATCTATGTCTGTAGAGAGGATGCCCTCCTCCTCTCTGAGATGTCTGTATGTATATATATAATATTTAATTTATATTTTCCCCCCAAATTTTGCACAAGTTGCAAAACATTATGTTTTTTTTTTATTTTGCCTTTTTTTTAATTAAAGTTTTTTTCAACGAAAACATTCAAAGTGGATTTCTTTAATTTTTCCTTTAATGGTATGTATGTAAGTTTTTTTTTTTCGCTGTTCTCCTCTTCTTTTCCCTTTTCATGAGAAAAGAAAGACAGTGACAATCTTACACTGAAAGGGCTTAGCTGCTGCTTCATCGGGATGTGAGGGCAGAGGCACCTAGGAAGGCTGAACTTTTCAAACACAATGTCCAGCTGTGCTCCTGAAAGGTGAAATTCCTTTATATCCTGGAAAAGGTGGCTACTCTCCTCACCATAGTTAAAAAATAAAGTACCTATCTAATGGAACATCCCCATCCCTTCCTCCTATAGCGTAGCTCAAGGGTTTTTGTAGAGGGGATTTCGAAGGAGACCTCCTGTCTGCAGCCAGGGTCGGATCCAGGAAGGAATCTGGGTAACCAGTTTCTCGTTGATAATGGTGTGCGTGTAGACACACGTAGCAGACTTAAGATCCTAAATTTTCTTCGTCTGCTTCTCTGTGTAGGCAGTAGGACTCACTGTTAAATGATGAAGTCAGACATTTAGAGCCAGATTCTCATCTCTTTTCAAGCATGTCTGGATGCTGTGTCAAGCCATCTACTTAAAAGGATCACATCACTGGTGTTTTCAGTTGCCTTTTTTAGAACCTAAAATTTTCACGACCTTACCATGAGGAGCTGAAGAAATTCAGTGTGTGTAATTTGTCAAGAAAAATTTTAGAGGTGATGCCTTCATAGTTTTTGTCTGCCTACATGGGGATAGGATTTATGACAAAAGTTTTCTTTCATCTAACAGATAAAAAGGATAAAAGTCAGTGGAAGGCGAAGTTAGAGAAATTCAGACTAGAAATAATCTTACTTTTCTGGCTCAGGATCATTTTAGCAGTAAAGGTGCTATTCCAAAGTTATCAGCCAGACATAGGAGCTGAGCGGTGAAATTCCCTGGCCATTATTATCCAGGAGCTCAAAATAGATGATCTGATCTGGATTGAAAACCTACTAATACGCAACGAACACAGTTTAAGCCAAAAATGACCATAGCAGTAGAGGGGCTTTATGGCACAGCTCTGCTTTGCAGAGGAAGCTGGGAGGAAAGGCCATGTCTTCTGAGAATGGGTAATGTATATTCAAATATTGTGCGTTCCATGTTTTCCTGCTCTGGGCTTCCTGAATACCATTATTGCTGTGCAATGTAGAAATAAATCAACAAAAGAAAAATTTTGTTCTATATATTCCTGTGGTGATTCTAACAGGATAGAAATAAGAAGACGTTAACAACCACCTTGTCTCGCATAAGAAACATTATTTTCTTGTTCCAACACAGCTGAAACATTTTGAGACCACATTCCTTTTAAATCACTCTCTCAGTGATAGCAGAGTGTAATGGAGATTCTCAGACTCTTCTTGTTACAAATTTTCGGAATAAAAAGTTTCCTATCTGTTACAGAAGAGCAATAAGCACATTCAGTAAGGTGTGTGGTAGGAGTGACTTGTTCCATTTCCGTGGGCATGTAATAGTTCATCATCTTGCAGCCTTCCTGCAATTTGGTGTGCCGAGAGAAATTAATTTGACTGTTTACAATATTTAATTTTCGATAATTATTCAAGCATATATAAGTACAGACATTTACAGTATGTAGTAAACAGATGGATTAGCAATTGTGCATGTAATTAGAAATTACACTTAAAATACAAAAGTACATTTGAATATTCAGTTGTTTCTAAAAAGAAAAAAGTAATAAATGCAACTCCGAATGCCTCAGAAACAGTTTTTAGAGGCCATGAAGTGCCCTTCCTAAGTGAATCTTCGCCAAAAATATTCACCAAATTGCAGTTGCAGGTTGCGCATATATATATTTTTTTGAAGATAAGACTAAATTGTTCTGATTTGGTAGTGTTTTCTGTGCTGGCGTGGTTTCAGAATCACCACAGAATCACTTTTCCCACCGTCCAAACAGAGACACCCCCTCGCCGTCGCTGCGTCCATGCGGTGTGAAACCGGGCGCGCCGCGCCGCACCGCACAGCCCCCATCCCCGCAGCCCTGCCTCTCCCAGGGGGCCACTTGAGTCATGACCCTTGAGAACTGGTTTTACTGGGACGAGATAAATCTTTCCCGGAAATCGTGGAACTCTCAGGATGTGAAAGTGCCATAAATGAATAACAGCCTCATCGTCTTACTTCAGAGTTTATCCTTTCCCCACCTTGAATTGTGTTGCAATCTTTCACTCCGTTCGGTGAAACCTGACTCGCGGGATAGGTGGCACAGCGACCGCAGGTGAGGTCATCAGCAGCGCCCGGGAATGATTTTTAGAATTGACTTTTGAGAATCCATTTTAGATGCCTTTGAAAATACTTCCCAGATTTCCGTGGGGTCTCATAACACTGCTCCTGGGTTGAACACTGCGGTGCTGGGCACTTGGTGCTTACACCAAGTCGTTTAAGTTTACATCAGAGCTGATGTCGAAGAACCCCAACTTCATTTTCTTTGTTAATTTAATTAAAAAAAAACCCAAACAACGAACACTCTTTTGTCTCATGGATACTTTTGAAAAAGTGACTATACTTGTGCTGTAACACCTTCGAGGAATGAGTTTTATCCTGCTCTTAGTGAAGTCAATGGAATTTCTGCCATGGCTACAGATGAGTGTGGGATTGAACCCTTAGTAATTGTCTGAGTGTGAAATGAGAAAATATACTTAGCTGGGTTCATAAGGGACTATTAGAGACAAATCTCAACTAAGGTAACAGTTGGAGCCAATTTTCATGGCCTTCCAGCATATTGACCATAAAAGGGTATGAAATACCCCTTCTCCGTATATATATCTCCTCCCTTTCAGGCAATTCTAATGTATCATAGGAAAAAATGCCAATTTTTTAATTCTCTGCCCCTCAAAAGTTTACTGCATTTAAGGAATTATTTTAACTTTAGGAAAAAAATAATTAATCGAAGATGATAGTTCTCTTTCTATAGCTGTAATACCTTTATTTTTGTATTATTATTGTATTACAGTTTTTTGTTACTATTGTCCTATTCACTGTTGCAATACTGTTCTATTTATTTATTTTCTGATGGAAGTGATTTTTTTTCCTAGACCTCCCAGCATAGCGCATGAGAGCTCCTCTATTTTTCTTGCTTGTAATATTTTCTGTTTCAGAGATGGAAGCAGAGGTTTTGCAGTGTGGTAGGACAGAGAATGAACAGAATCATAGTCTTAAGGTCAGAGCGTTATTAGGTCACCTGCTCTGACTCCCTACTGAGTTCAAGTTGTAGAAAGTCACTGAGGTGTCTAACTGGTGTTTGACTAAAGCCTGTACTCCAGGAAGATACTGATTTAAAGGCTGCAAGGCCCTATTTTCCTGATGTTTATCTCCTTTATTCTGTGAAATATCAGGCTTATTTTTCATTTGAATTTGTCTGCCCGTTCTTTCCAGTTGTTGGCTTTGGCTGTACCTTTCTTTGCTGGAATAAAGAGCTCATTAGTCCCTAGGAATTTCTGCCTGTGCAGGTACTTATGTGCATTAATCCAATTATTAATCAGTTAAACACAATATTGTTCTTTAATGCAGAGGGGAAAGGAAGCACTGATTTATTTAGTTTCAGATTGTCATTGACTTATATGTAGAAAAATACAGGTTGTTCTTGCCTCTATAAAGCCGTTCATGGTCACAGCCCAACAATGACCTCTAAAGTCCTTCCTCCCCATGTCCCCAGCATGCAGGAAAGACCAGGGTCAGGTGCAGATGTGGGGGTCTGAAGTAGCTCCAAGGACCTTCCCAACATGAGCAACAGCAACCGCTGATGCAACAGAGGTGCCGGGTTATCGTTCACAAAAATTACGGCTTGTGGCTCTGGCTTCCACAGTAAGCCGATAGCTGCTTCATTTCTTTTTGGTGTAGATAGAGAATTAATGCATATGGCTTAGGCATTCATCATCCACCGTGGCTATTCCCCCCTTCCCCAAGGACAAATTACTCAGTTGTTTTTATGGCTAGAGATGAAAGTTTTTTGTCTTGGGAGGCAGTGACCCCATTTAATGTTTCCTTTACTGTCAAAAACTGGAAAAATTGGTGTTGCGTCTAAACACATAGCAAGCATCTTGGGGTAGTGAACCTAGAGAGATAGTAGCCTTCTGTTTTTCACAATATGTATTTAAATGAAAAACAGATGAAGACCCAAGTTCTGATATTTCTGAAATGCATGGCAGACACTCGTAGCAACTCCCATTTGTTTCCCCTTTGTTACCACTGATTTCAGGTTTGCACACATCGCCAGCCCGACCGATGTGGGCTTATCAGGTCGCAGTTGATGAGGGACATTGCATAGGGCAGAAGAGGAACGGTCCAGTCTGATGCGTATCCTTAGCACTGCGGTTACGCACTTGCCCACCAAAGCGCCAGCGCTGGTGTCCGGGCTGTTGCTTGGTGCTCTCCCATCCAGTCGTGGGCTCTGTCCTACGTACAGGACGAAGCTTCCTTACCTGCTGGTGAAACCTTGTGAGTGGCACAGAAGCCAACGTAATGCGTCAGAGGGAGTCACGCTTTTGGAAAATGGGGTGTCGCGGGTGCGGGGTTCGCTTTAGGTGACATGGTGGTGGGAGAGTTGCGAGTTTGAACTCGGCTCCTCTGAACTCCAGCTACAAGTTTGAACCGCAGGATGTTGCATCATGTTTGCTCTAGCGAGTTGCGTTCACGCGCTTCTGTATTCACAATTGCTCGTTACTGTGAAGTGTAGGGGGTTCCCCCTTAGCTCTGCCATAAGGCTCTTGGGTTCTCTGGAAATGTCTCCTGGGGCACCTTCCCCTGCGTAGAGGCCAGGATTTTGTCCCAGCCAGCTGGCTCGATGCCAGCAGCGCAGGGCTGGTAGCTACACATGGACGGAAATCCTCCCTCAGCCCCCAAGAAGATACCGCAGCTTCTTAAGAGAATGGGATTATCTGAAGCACAAAAAGAAAATACAGTTTTGTTGTTTTCCTTTGCCTTCTGTCTTAGGGTAGATTGAACAGATTTTCCAACTTCAGATCCACAAACATAACTTTTTTCTGGGGATTGTTTTCATTTTGTTTCTTGTAAATGAAGGCTGAGAGGCTCTTGTAATTACAAGAGTCTCAAGAGCTGGAACTTCAGCTAAAATACTGAGCATCAGGAAAGCTGTGATAAATCCTTGACAGGACCCATACCTGCCTTCAGAGGAGTGAAGTATGTGGTGACACTTGTCTGCTTGGCTCCTCGCAATTCTGTGTCGGAAAGCGTAACTTTATGACTGCGCGCAGCAGCAGTAATGATCCCCTTTTTCCTCGCAGTGGCCTTGTGTGAGTTATTTCATTACTGCCTGTAATGTGCTTTGAGACCTTGGATTGAAGAGCAGGGTGCTTATTATGGTAGCTTAATAATGTTGTTTAGAAGGATGTAATATGCTGCAGCACTGGGTTTCGTGGAAACGCGATCTGCATTCAGTGTAAATGCTCTCCATCACCAAAGTCAACTCGCAGAGTCAAAGTCACACTGGGCATTGCTGCTGCTCCGGCTTCAGCAGCTCCTGAGGAGTTCAAGGTGCGGCATGGCTACCTCCCAGCCCCTGACCGTGCGGTAGGACGCAGCTTCAGCCCTGGTTGTTCTCACCCAACCTCCATTTTCAGCGAGATCCTCGCGGGCATTTGGGGGTCCCCGGTGCAGGGCGAGGTGTTTTGCCTCAGGCTGCCATGGTACCATCCTTCTCCTCTGGTCCATCAGTGCCTGGCTTTGTATCGCTCCATGCCGAGAGGCTGCCGTGGTGCTATTTGGGTTGTCCCTGCAGTTGACTCCAGTCATTTACAGATTTTTGTGATTGCTTTCAAAGATTTCTCCGTGACTTTACTGTGGTGGTGGTACCTGTTACAGCCGGCTCTGCTCTCTGTCTGAGGAGGAAGCAATACCTGCTGCTGTAGGTTTCGAGGCCAGAAGGAGCTGTTGTGATCAGGGAAAAAACAGGTTCCCGTTTTTGGTGGGGCAGAGTGTGGGGATTTCATTGCCTGCTCAGGGTGCAAACCCGCAGGACTGACTCCCTGGTACTGGCGGCTGCACCGCTGCCGCCGAGGCA
>NW_010545656.1:7512-16308 GCF_000687285.1 Phaethon lepturus
GGGGTTCGGGGGCCATGCCGGCTCCCAGGGCTCTCCCTGTCCATGCCCCTGCCAGCCCACCCAAGGACCCGAGCTCGTACCCTTTCACAGAGTTTTGCAGATGTTGTGGTATCGCTCAGTATCTGGAGAAGAGCAAATTTCAAAATATCCTGCAAGTTGAATGACCTTTTTCCATCCAGTTCTGTGACCTTTTATATACTTCATAGCTTTCAAGACTATTGTGCTCTTGCGCCTATTTATCTCTTCTATTTTCTTTTTTTTTTTTTTTAACAAAGGCAGATGTAAGGTCATCAGAAAATACCATTTGCCCCTTACATTGGTGCCTGAAATACTGCAATGTCTGTACTATAGTGTCTATTAAATTGCATTTTGTTTTGTTGTATTGAGATTTTTGCATTAACCTTTAATGTCACAGCATCTAAATACTCTTCAAAAATACTTTAACCAATCCAGTTAACATCTCCAGGAAGATACAGACTTGTTCCATGTAAGAAATATTATTAATATACTGTTCAATACTCAAGTTGCATTAGAGCTTATATAAACCAGAAGCCTAGAGGAACCCTTCAGCATCCCTCTGTAACGAAAGCACAGAAAGAACCCCCTCCAGAGGGCAGTTCTTCCCATTCTGGTTTTAATTGGAAGGGGTTAATGGTTCTTGGAAGGTCCTGGAGAAAGAGCTTAGGTGCCATAATGCAGCTGTTTGAGCCTCACCACCAGCATGGTAGGATATGTGGCTCCAGAGCAGGAGAAGACCCAAAAGGAGGGGGAGGCTTCGGGGTGGGAATTGCCACAACTTTTTCTCTTTCGTAGTCCTCCCGTCCCCCATGTCCCACCACTACTGGGCATCACGGGACAAGTAGCATGAGAAGTCCCTTTACTCTCCTTTTCTTCTCCTTTCTAGCCCCAGTTTACAACACTTTCAGTAAAGAGAGAGGAAAGAGAAGTGTGAGGGTTTTTTTTTTCTTTTTTTTTTGGCATCCAGCTTGTTTTCATCTTCTGCTTGCCCTGGGTCTGAAACAATTAGTTTTGGTCCACATTTGGGGCCTCTGAGGGCTGTCATAGTATAAACAATGAAAATAGCAAAGCTGCTCTCTTCCACCAAAGAAGTCATGTAGGTTTTTTCCCTTACTTGGTCACAGAAAATGAGAAATGACAAGAAGCTTTCAGATTTGGCTTTTCAGATTGATTCCTGACCATACGTGTCATGCAAGAAACATAAATGCGGCTTAATGATAAATTCCAAAGGGAAAGGAAGAATTAGGAGGAATGTATCTGAAAATACAACATCTTTGCCAGCCAGCTACATGCTAGAATATAGTTTCTGACTGATTATCATCTAGTAACAATTAAACATCTTTAACCTTTCAACCTCCTGTGATTTGATGCATTAATGAAAAATGTAAAATGGAGCGTGCATCTTTCTGAAGAGGTTACACAGAAAAAAGATGTTGAGTGAGACTTATCAAGATTTAATTTACATAGCCAATCTGGTTATTACTTAAATTGTCTTTTAGAAGACAGTGCCCAGAGAAAGAATATTCTTCTGACACTACTTAATGATTAGATTTCAAAGCTGAGAGGAATACGGTGCCAGGCATTGATGAGTTTTTTGGTTGGGGTTTTTTTTTCCTTCCCTTTTCCTGTGTGTTAAAAGAATTCTAATGTAATTTTAAAAGGACCATTTCAATCACCAATTCTTACTTTTATTGTAATATTCTTAATATATATAGCTGTATTTTTTACAGGTAAACTGAAAATTTCAAATTCATATTTCATTATCTGAAAATCAGACTTGAATTTCACCATTCTGGCCTGATTTTCCTTTTCTCTGTAAAAAACAAAAAACCTAAACAAACCAGAAAAAAAACCCTGTTGCCACGTGGGCTGAAAAGTAATCTGCAGTGACTAATCGACTGCAAACATACACCACTCGGGTATTGAAGCAGATAAAATTGCCAGTCATTTTTTAAATCAGGGTCTCAGTATTTTTTCTCCACAGTTGCTCTGGGCTCTAGCAAATGCTTGCTATTCAGAAGTCATTAAGGGGGAACACGCTGTAGCCATCACGAAGAGCAGATAGATCAGTTTAAACTTTTTCTTTAAAGATGAACAAAAAGGACTGTACGTTTTGTGTATTACAATCATCTCCTGAAATGAGGCTGTGCTGTTTTCCTGTGTCTGCAAGTGTTCAGCCTGTCCTGCCTCTGCCGCAGCTGTCGGTGTGTAAATGGGCTGTGCGGGATTCTCCAGGAGGCTGCGGTGCGAAGGCGCTCGTAGATCACGTTGGCTTCAGCCTTGGGCAGTGTGGGGCTGCTTCCTGGGGGAAGCACAGCTGGCAGAAGAGCTGGGGTCGGGTGGCCACATGCAGCAGCCAAGAGGAGAAGGGGGTGATGTGGTGGAGACCCCCCCCACAAGCGGCAGCCGCAGGTTTGGAGAAGAAACCGTAAAAACGCATTGGCTTTTGCAGTAGGTGATGCTCAACTGCATTCCCTGAGCTCTCCAGGGACTTGTCTACCAAGGGAGAATCTCTGAGCCAGCTGAAAGGAGGTACCGTATATACAACCTCAGGACGGTCCTGCTTGGCACTTGTCTTGCCTCTTAGCCTCAGCTTTGTCGGACATCTCACAGTGGTTTTCTAACAACAAAGCAAATATATCATGTTCTATTTACTGTCTTAACTTCTGGGCTACAGCCACACAACTCCATTCACAGAATCACAGAATCATTAAGGTTGGAAGAGACCTTCAAGATCATCAAGTCCAACCGTCAACCCAACACCACCAGGCCCATTAAACCAGGTCCCGAAGTGCCATGTCTACACGTTTCTTGAACACTTCCAGAGATGGTGACTCCACCACCTCCCTGGGCAGCCTGTTCCAATGTTTGATCACCCTCTCAGTAAAGGAATTTTTCCTAATATCAAGTCTCAACCTCCCCTGGCGCAACTTGAGGCCATTTCCTCTCGTTATATCGCTGGTTACTTGGGAGAAGAGGCCAACACCCACCTCACCACAACCCCCTTTCAGGTAGTTGTAGAGAGCGATAAGGTCTCCCCTCAGCCTCCTCTTCTCCAGACTAAACAACCCCAGTTCCCTCAGCCGCTCCTCATAAGACTTGTGCTCCAGACCCCTCACCAGCTTCGTTGCCCTTCTCTGGACACGCTCCAGCACCTCAACGTCCTTCTTGTACTGAGGGGCCCAACACTGAACACAGGATTCGAGGTGTGGCCTCACCAGTGCTGAGTCCAGGGGCACAATCACTTCCCTACTCCTGCTGGCCACACTATTTAGTTATGCCATTAACACAGCTTCTGCCATTCTCATATGAAGTGTGTGTCGAAGTTTAAAATCATACGCTGCTAAAACTCAGCCAGCCGGTCAGCACTTAACTAGCGGTACGGGGAGCATTGCAGAGCCTGACTAAACACGGCTGTGTAGGTGTAGGCATGAGGTACGGGCTGAAATCCAAACACTGCACTAGCTGCTGTTGTTCAGGCTCCTGGAACCAGAGTTTTAACATTTGCAGAAATGTCACACAGCAAGTGCCTCAGCTTTGGCTGCGTGCGTAGGCGTGGGGAGAAGGCGGCCAGGGGATGGGCGATGCGTGGGGAGGCTTGATGGTGGGGAAGGTGCGTGACGGGAGAGCTTTTTACCCTTCCAAACCAAACGCAAGCAGCATGGTAGCACTTGCTTACAGCGTCCCCGCACGGTGAGCTTGTAGCAGAGACAGTGCAAAAGAAGCAGATCCCTCCAGGCTCAGTACACCACCTCTGTGGTGCGGAAAGACGTTAGTGATGGAGAAGAGCCTGAAGAAAGGGGACAGGGAACATCTGATGAATTCCCTCATGTTGTGAGGCCTGGGGGATCTATTCAGAAATCATCGGAAGGGAGAAGACACCTTATCTGCCCACCCCGTTTGTTTTACTGCTTGTAAATGAATCTCATTCATGGTTAGAGCAACCGCATGGTTTTTGAATTCTCCAGGTTGGCAGTACTGGTAATGGTGAAGTAGCGTCCTTTGCAGTTTTCACCGGGTCTGCCATGGCATGCCAAGAGCAACCCTCTCATGCTATCAAAACGTAAAATGGCTTTGTAGGACCAGAGTCCCAGCATCGTACTTCTGTTGATCAAAATTACTTCTGGGCTTATAAAGAGCGAAGGGTGCAGCGTCAGCGCCCTGGGTGCTGTCTCAGCTCCACAGTAACCAGTCAGGAGGTGGGTTAATGCTAAACACTGCAGCTTTGCACAGTACTTTTCAACGAGATCTGAAGAGACAAAACACGGGAACTCTGTGAGCCATTGGTCATTTTTTATGCTGTCAAGCATTTACGTACAAATCACGTACAGTTAGAGCTTTCTTCTGAACAGCCCCTAGATATAATTGGTGAAGATGTCTCTCAAGGCAAGTTTGACAGAAGGGCAAACTTCTCCTTTTCCCAGCGTCGACATTGACCAAAACATCCTGAAGTCCTTGCAGAGGAGCAGAGCCTGATTAATGTCTCAGCGACAAGGTGAAGGAGGGTTAACGGAGGCTGTGACTGCTTCTCAGTCTGTCGTTGTGGAGCCTTGTCACGCACACACATGCCGCAAAGACTGTGCCAACGCTTTTTTCCTCAACGTTAAGTATGTGTTTGAGGTTTTAATCCGCTAGGACATCTGGAAACGAAGACCCGCTCACTTAGTTGTGCTAGCAGACATAAAAGGTAGGTAGTGCGTGATCTTTGTTGCAGAACAGGCGATGTATGGGGATTCAAACCATTTCCCCTCGTTTATTCTTCATAGCAGAAGGAGAACTCAATCTGTAGGACCTTCTAATTAAAAATAATTTATTTCTGGATGGTGTTTCGACACCCAGTGTATACTTCAGTGTTCCGCAACAAACCAGCGTTTGTTTGTTTAGTGTTCTGTACCAAACTCTGTGTGAGAGAAAATGAGGCATTTCATCGTTAAAAGGCATTGATTTTGGGAAAAGTCAGTGATGTCACAACATACACACGCGTTGTATTTTCTGCCTTTTTTCGATGTATACTGTAGCTCTGTGGCCATTTAGGTTTTGAGAGCAAACTTTCTATAGGTCATTTATTTTAAAGAGCCAACTAAAACTGTGGCACTTCAGTTCCAGAATGCTACAGGGTCACTAGGACTGCACATACGGATACAGATGAGATTCACTGCGTAAACTATAGCCTGCACGCAAGGTGTGTCATGTATTAAAATATTTAATTTAATCTTACCAGCAAAAAATACTGGATTTTTCATTGCTATACACATTGAAAAGGCATATGGACACCTTTTCTTGCCTGCTGTTATTTTAATCCCTTTTCTCATGTTTGTCTAGGTTCTCAGTTTTGAATTTTATTAACTGCTGCGAGGCAGCAACCAAAAGACACACCTTATACTGCAGTTGTTGAACTGTTTCAAGGAGAGGCACAAACTCTTCAATATAAAAGGAATGTCTAAATCTAAGAAATAGTTTGCCTGAGGGTGTCAGAAAGTATTCCCTGGGTGCTGGCATGTAGAAAGTACCAACAACTCCCAGTGAGAAATGCACATTTGTACAGAGTAATTCACATTTGTACAGAGTACAAATGTGCATTATCCTCAACTCAGGTTTGCATGAAGATAAAGGAGAGAAGGACCCAATAAAAACAGTCGGGTGAATAAACCAGAGTCTGTTGCTGTAGATAAGTTTTTTTGGATAGGAGTGCAGCGCGCTTGGTGCGAGAAGCTGGGTCGCACGAGTGACATTTCTAGTGCAGGCGGCACTGGGAGGAAAGTAGGGCATTTTGAGCATAGGAAAGAGAGAGGTGTGCTGAACTTCATTAAGGATTCTAGTCACTTCTTTAGTACAAGACAAGATAGTCAATGAATTTTGCATGTTAAGTCACTTTTGTCGTTCCCTCTGTGTTCCACATGTAGGTTAAACACCTTTATTTTTTCCTCAAATGAAGGTGGTTATCTGGGCAAGACAGTGATATCTCCGAGTCTGTATTTTAACAAGATAGCTAAATGGTGGAATTATTTTAGATTTGCTTTGGTTTCTGATTTAAGGAACGTCTTTTCACCCACAGCATCTTTTTCTGTGCTAGTATTATTGGACTATTTTGGATCAAAATTTACTAATGCATTTACTGTAAAAAGTAGTCTTAACCTGAAGTGGTGTTCATAGCTTTTCCCACTGTGGCACATGGTACCTTTTCTACAAATCTCAGTATCACAAACTTCTTAAAATTTTGTTTTTTAATAAGACAACTCCTCCCAACCCAGAATTCAGTTCTGCATAACCTATAAAGTGTTTGGCAGCACTCTTCAGAAACATCTCAAAAAGGTGCTTTTGGGAATTTCAGGCTGGTAAACCCAACACAACAGTCAGTGTAGCTTTTGTAAAGGATATCAGTGTCCCCACACCTACTGGAGTTTTACAAATTAATTGGATAAATCTAGTTGATAGAGTATACTGGATTTTTGGAAGGCTTTCTAAAAAGCCTTTCACTGAAGTCTCTTAGAAACCCAAGGTTGTGAATATTCTCTGTCCAATATTTTTGTCCCCATAAAGGGTTTCTGCATCACAATAGTATTTTTGTAGATCTGGAGAAGTGAGTGGGATTGCAGGCTGCATTTTCCCCTTTAGTATAAGTATCTAGAGTAAGAAATCCAATAGGATCCTAAAATTCTTTTTCACCAACCTCTTCCATTTTTATTTTTTTCTTTCATTCACTTATTTTGGAAAATCTCTTGTGTGGTTCTCAGAGGCAAGCACTACCATCTGTAATGCCATGTCCATCCAGTAACAGAGCGGCAACTGGTGCATCCATTGATACTAAAGCAGTACCTTGAAGAGGAAATTTCTTCTGCATCTCGACCCTGGTATCTCTCCCACTAGGAACAAGAAAGGGGAAAGCCCTGCTCAGGCTCTCAGAGATGTTAAGGATGAGTATGGGAAACCACCACTATTGCCTTTACAGTGTCTTTACTATGAAGTTACATTTTTAACTGTAAAACTTGGGATGGACAGAAGGAAGTTCTTCTTTGAATTAGGTCTTACCCGTCTGCTGGAAGACAAGACCTCAGGGTCTCGCTTTTTACTTTGATTTCATATCAGGAGAGGATTTATTCCAAGGCCCTTTGGATTTGAATACACAATTTCCCACCCAAGCAAAGGTCTGCGGAATAATCTTTCTTACTGGAATAATGTTTCTTACCATCACTACTTTCAGCGCTGTCCCAGCTTCTGGCCAAAGCTGAACACAAAAGAAGAAACAAGAACCAGCAGAAGAAACAAATGCAGTTCCCCTCTGAATGTTTTAAAAATCAGCACATCGAACAAAATCTCCCTTCTTTGGGAATGTATTTGTATATTCCAATCTAAGAGTTTTAGATCTCTTTAGTTGTGTTTGTCCTTTATGAGGACAGATACTTGATGGTGGCACTGGATTAATGGTTGGACTTGATGATCTTGAAGATCCTTTCCAACCTAGTGATTCTGTGATTCTGTGTGATTGATTTGATCAGTGCAAAAGGAGAGTGCACAACGAATACAGTTGAATAAGCACAGTGCCTGAAAATGGAATTCTTCACCAGCTGCAAATTGCTGTGACTCAGTTGATTCAGTTAGGATCATATGGCTTAAAAATCAGCATAGAATTCGTCCCTTGCATTATTAATGATGGAATAGCAAAAGTGGAAAAAAAAAAGATGCTGTGATATATACACATAAGTATGTATACATTACTGTAGTCATTTCTTTGTAAGTAAGAAGAAAAACTGGAAAGTGTTTAAGAAAAAATAGCAATAACCTATGCTTAGGCAGACTTCTGTCTGGTATAGTTCTATAATTTGTATTTTGAATATATGGTTATATAATTCGGAATGTGTGCAAAAAAAACCTTAATATTGTCAGTACTTTACATTCAAAATGCAATTTTTGGTTCCATTAATAACACAGTGTTGTATAGAAAGTACAAATGGAAGAGAACATTGATATGTATCATTAATAACTGAAGATTAATGTAATTTTAATATTGCACCTTTATTAAAACTCAGATGTACCATGACTTTTAAACTATCATGTAATCCTAGAAGCACAGAATGGGTTGGGTTGGAAGGGACCTTAAAGATCATCTAGTCGAAACTACCTGCCATGGGCATGGATACCTTCCACTACGTCAGGTTGCTCAAAGCCCCATCCATCATCATCATCGTCAGAACCAATCCCTTCCATTTTATCTAGCTCTGACCACATTTTGAGATGAAAAGAAGCAGGTAATGACATTAAGATCCTCAAAGCAGAGGCAGTGTTCCAACAAGCTTCCGTTTCCCTTGTGTTTTATGGTCTGCAACCCACCCAGACGTGTAGATCCAACACAATTTAAAGTTGACTAGTCCCACTCCAGAACAAGAGGCAGCAATTATCGTGGTCTTTCTGAATGACTACAATTATGATATTCTAGTATTATAATTAGTAGCATTATTAGATGTGTTGCAGAGCGCCATGTGTTACATTTTCCAAAAAGCCCTTACACCATGGTGTCGCGGCCCGAAAAGGAGTCGTTTAGGACAACCTCCTTCCCCGTGAGACCAACGACCAAGTTCATGATCCCCCTGGACTGAATTAAGGTGAAACGACACCAGCCAACCAATTTAACAATTTAATAATACAAAATGCAAGGCATGAGGTTACATAAAATGATGCAATGGCAACTACTCTAACTAAGTAATTCAACTAAACAAACAAGTTCCCTACAGCACATCTTTTACTCTTCGGGGGGGGGGGGGGGTGGGGGGAAAGAGGGGG
>NW_010545656.1:16347-43019 GCF_000687285.1 Phaethon lepturus
GCCCCTCGGGGGGGGGAGGGGTGGGAGAAAAGAGAGAGAGAAAGACAGCAAAGAAGATCTCACCACCCGTGGATCCAGCGGTGTCTCATTGGTCCTCTTGATGCTCCTTGGTGGTGGGGGTCCCCCTTTTTTCCTTCTGATGGTGTTCTTTTTATACAGTCCGAGTCCCACAATCTCCATCTGCTTGCATATGCAACAGGCTGCATGTATATGCAACAGGCTGGTTCAGTCAGGCAATGGCACCTCGTGGTGTCTCCTCCCGGTATTCAACCAGGCAAAGGCACCTTATCTCGACCTTTTCTGGGGTCCACCCCGTATTGAGGCATGTTCAAGCTTTTGTACCAAGAAAATGAGTTCCTCGGAACCGTGAAATGTTTATGACAGAAACCACATATTGGTCCGCCACACGTGGGATCATATTTGAAAATGTTTGTGCCTTCTGACTGCGTTGCTTCTGCACACACTTAATTAACAGGTTAGTAGGCACAGATCTGTTTGAAATCTTCATTTTGAGGCGATGCTCTGCAATTGTGCTTTATTTTATTTGGTTATGTTATACAACACAGATCCAAATTTGGAGCAGAATTCATCTTTCATGAAACATCAACTCGTTAAATCTCGTTATTATGTCGTTGTTGGTTTCCTCATGTCAGTCATTTTCTCTGCAGCTGCTTAAGATAAGGCATAGTTTGTATCTTCTCTTACTAATGGCTGGAGAGCTGTTTTGAATTCTCACCCATTGCATAATCCAGTAAAAACCTCATGCATACACAGAAAAAAACACTTGAAATTTCTAACATAAAGATAATGTGTGACGGATTGGCATTTTTATTTTTTCTTTTCACAGTAGTTAATTCTTTTGGTAGTAGTAACTGTCACATTTGTTGGGCAGCACACGTTAAGCAAGACTGCGTAACCCTTGCGCCCCTGCACGTGTTTCACTGCTTGTATTTGCTGAGCGGTCAGGGAAGGGGCATAAAATATTAAGTACATGGAACTCAAACGGTAAATACTCAAACTGAAGTATGGTGCATCATTAAGAAAAATTAATGACATTTGCATTTTAAGTGGCCACAGTTGTGTGCGGATGCTGTTTGGCCGTTGGGAGGGTGCTCTCTGCCTGAGCGCAGCCCCTCGCTGCGCGGCGGAGGCGGCTGGGAGGGTCCCTCGGGCTCCGTCGTGCCCGCGGGGCACCGGACCGGGCTTGCCCGCTGCTGCTGCTGTGCTTTTTCCAGGCTGCTGCTGTCTCTGAACTGAGATACGCTGAGCGCAAGCAGGAGTAAATCTGGGCAAATATACCTTACGCACAACGTCACTCTGATGTTTGGCGTGATCCCAATCTGTTTATAATCTATGAAACTGATGTATTGATACTCAATACTGTATGGATTCAGCCAGCTTCTTGTGAGATGAGTAATAAATTTCTGTGACGTTCTTTAACATCCCTATTTTACAAATACCTGAAAACCAACATCCTTGTCTGTGCCTGACGTAGAAGCACAGTCACCAAAGGACAGTGACTTAGGGAATAATGAATGTTGATACACTGCACTGAACCAAGAGAAATGCAATCCAGTAGTCAGTGCTGCCTGCATCTCTGCGTGGGTGGATGTCAACAAGTCAGCAAATGGGACCAGTTCTAGTTAGTCTGAGCTTTTACTTTAGTTTTCTTTTTAGTTTGCTTCTTGTTTTGTTTTCTGCTAGCTCACTTTGCTGTCCTGTTTGGCTAAAATAGGCCTGAAGTACAAAAAGCAAGAAAAGGGACTTTGTGTGACACCAGACTAGATTCAAGAGGCACAGACTGAGCTGAAATTTTGAGAGTGACTAGAAACCAGCAGTTCAATTTGCTGACTAGCATTTATACATTTAATAAATCAACTTTTATTGTATTTTTCCTATATTTAATCTATCATTTCATATTAAGTAATGCATGATTTTTAAATATTGTTTATGGACTTTGTAATTTAATTCTAGTTTGCCTCCCAGCACAACTTGATAAAGGAATAAAATACAAGATGAAGTAATAAAAATAATCTAGCAAATACAAAATTCGCAGATCTAGCACAGCAAAGCATAGACTTGCTTTAAAGTGTGTGCAGATATAATGTATGGTCCTGGTTAGAAAAAAGTTTCCAATTTAGTATATATAGTTACAGTTTAGTTACAATTCAGTGTGTTTTAATGATTACCAACCACTGGACTGAAACTTACTTTAGGGAAATAACTAAGAAGTACAGCTGCAAAACAAGATTAGAATTGATTATTTAAATGAATGTTTCCTGCTCGCTGATTTAAATCATGATTAAAATGGGTGATTTAAGTCACTTCTATTTATATCATTTTGCGCAGTTTGGAGACTGGCAGTTCAAGTCCAGAGACGTTACTTCTTCTCTGGAATTACAGAACTCCCTCTAGTAAACCACAATTAAATTTTGGAGTCCTCTTTCCTTCACTAGTTACTCAAGGATTTTTTTTATCACTCTGCTTAAGCGAAGTACATTCGTATCACGAGTTATCTAATTCCTGTTTCCTTTGGCCTCTTTATTCAACCTATGTATTGATTTTTTTTTGGTCTGAAGTGTCTTTTGTTTTACTTGTCCTTCCTCACTACAATGGTGCCTTCCTTGACAACTCTTCCCAGCACTCGCAGGAGGAGGATACCAACGGATGTGAATACTACAACTACTGTGGTTAATGAATTACCTTCATCCGCAGAGCGTGGTGGTGGACGTCAAATGCTCTTGACTCGTTCCAATGCAGAAATCACTGTGAGGGTAGTTTGAAGTCTGCATGCTTTCCTTTGCCTTTGCAGCAGAGTATGAGCATGCACACAGTTGTTCAGTGATAAATCTGTAAACTGCAGCAATTTGTTTGATTGCCCCCACCTTACTTATGGTTGTCTGGCTGTCTCACGGTTTAGCGTGACTTAATATGGTGTGGTTTGACTTCGTATGATAGAATTTTTGTGTTACCTTTTCAGTTTCATTTAAGGGAATAATTTTATGCAGCTGGGTAGTTCTTGTAGTCACTGCAAACAGAAGACATGAGAGCTTTCACTGTAACCTGGAGGTTAATCTCCATCAAGCCATTACTGAAAATACAAGAGATCATAATGAAATCTTCATTTTTTTGAATATCAGTTACCCAAAGCCTGAAGGAATGAATGAGAGGCTCTTACTGACTTTAAAGCGGTGAAAAATGTACAGATTTTGTTCAAACATTCAAGGCTATTTTTTTTTCCTTTTTGACACATTCATAATTGTTCTGACTGATACATAAATTTGGTGATACATAATGCAAAGGGGGACCTAAAATATGCTGTCCTCTTGTCTTTCTACTTCTGTTTCAAACCTATCAAAGAGCAGTAGTGGCACTCCTGGGGTTAAGGTTGTTCAGAATGTTATCATCTCATCACATACTCTAACTATGTGGGGCAGTTCTGTAGGATGGCTGGAGTTTTGTCCTGAAAAAAAGTCTTTTAGTGGGACCCAGCCTGAGTGAGCAGTAAGCGAAGTTTCGTAAAGGAAAGGCCGTTTTTTTGAAGGGGAAAAAAAAGCAAAACCAAAGACTTGAAGCTTAAAAAAAATACTATGCTGTCAGTGTCCCTAAGTTAACCAAGCGACTGACCTACACTTTGAAGGTTTTTTACATTAGTGTCAGAAGGGATTGAGTCATTCTCCTTTACTAAACAACTCGTGCATCCTCTCATACATCCTTAATAAAGAGAATCCGCACTGAGGCCATTCATGTTTCCATCAGGCTCTGCATCAAGAACAATTTGTCATGTCCTTACTTATGCAAGGAGGCATAAGTAAAGGAAATCAATCTTGCAGAAGCTAATGAGAGTGCAAAACTCCTACGCACCTTCTCCAAAACAGGTTACCTGATGATAGCATTTGCGCACTGGAGTCAATGGTTCACTCTCCCGTGAATGCCAGATCTGGCTGTGGTGAAGAGTGCCTTGGCAAAGGAGGACAGCTTTTGCTGTGGCCTGCCTATGCAGCCATTAGCGGGGTCTGTTGGGTCTTCGTACTACGTAGCACTTTTGCTCAAAACAAAACAAAACAAAACAAAAAAAAAGGTTTTATAAATGGGTTACATTATTTTCTCAAAAGTGCTATCAGGCAGTTATTGCATCTGAGGTTTCTGTGTGTGCTTCTTAGGAAATTTCATGTTGCAGTGAAGCGATGGATTAGGTGAGGCATTTTGTTTAGTCTCGAAAGAGCAGCCATCAGGTTCAAGAGGACCTGTGCAGGGACGGCCGGGAATTGCCTTGCTGCACTGGAGGGAAGCGGCACACCGAGGTGTTCAGTTCCTTCCATCCTTCTCACATGGTGAGTCAGCAGAGGGGAGAAGGGTCTCAGATGCTACCTCTGCAGTCGAATTGGAAAGAGAGAGAAAGACCAGCAGCTTCATCCAAGATAATTCAGAATTAACGCACCATCAAATAGGACATACTTGGCAAATTCTTCCTAATATATTTAAAATGGGGAGATGAATTATCTTTCAGTTGCATTAAAAACAGTTTTCTGCTGTTTACTTGGCTTCCTTCTTTCTTTTTTTTTCTTTATGGTGGATTTAAAAAAAATCATGTCTTGTGTACTTAGATATGTTATTTATTGCTGCTGAAGGTAATTTTGCTGGTCAAATTTTAAAAAAGGACCAAAACCAGTCTGTTTCAGAGCTTTCAAGTTGCTTATGGCATAAGTACAAGTAGGATGGATGGAGACACATCTCCATACCTTGGGACTTCCTGAAACGACGTGTCTTCCCCGGTCCCAGATTCATTTTCCAGTGGAGATACCTATGGGCAGTCTGTTCAGAAGTGCTAGCCAGAATTTCTGGTGATGCACTGACCCAGTGGTTTCTGTTTAGTGTGAATATGGACTCATTTATCATAGAGAAATCCTTATTTCCCTTAACTCATGATTGTAGCTAATAATATCTTCATCAAGACAGCTCTTCAGGTTGAGCTTTTCCTAATGAACTTAAAGGGAAGTTCCTTTGGATGCAAAGCTGCATTATTAGGAACAAGTTTACTGTCTGTTCTACTGATGCAACAGAATTTGGAGGAGAGGTGATTCCTTGTCTGTCCTCTTTGCTGTAAAATGAAATGTGGAAATACATCCTCAAGGCAGTTTCCTAGGTATTTTCTGCTTGTAGTGTATTTTAGAACTTTGCCTTTTTTAATTTGACATAAAAAAAAAAAGTCACTTACTGTCCCACAATTTTTTTTAATTATTAATTAACAGTCACTCTTTGCTGAGTCTAAACCTCAGTCACTTGCTTTTCCAGATCAAACTGTTAAATACCCACATCCCTCCTTCTTATGTTGGGAGAATTGATAGAGTATGGTTTAAAAGGAATGGTTTACTCTTAGGTTCTTGAAGGTTTTACCTTCATTCAGGCAGGAGTGATAGTACTAGCGTTTCCCAAAGCTGTGTTCAGGTATTCTGGTAATGGGAAGTAGGACTTTTTCAAAACGAAAGGAGATATTTGGTGTTACAATCATTGTTACACTTGGTAGGGTAAAAATGGTAAGTGATACCAGGTTTTATGCTTTGAGGAGGAAGGGAAATTCTATGTTTTTGATACAGTTAAAAAGACTATTTTCCTCCATGGAGACTAGCCTTCCACGGGGAGGTGTATGGCCCCTCTCTGGGAAGTATCCAGCATTGGCCATTGTTGGAAGTACAAAACTAGATTACTCTCAGTGAACCCCTCAGTTCTTTCAAATTAGACTGTTACTGTCTTAAAAATGATGGAGGGGAGATAATATCCAGCTAAGCGGGGAAACTGAGAAGAAATTAATGAAAGGCAAAATATGGGTTACTTGAATTAAAAATGTACGGACTTTGAAATGCAAGGCTCATTTTTTATTGTAAAATACATACATCCTCATTGCTTTTGGTTGTGGATATTTAGCAGTCCTTGTGGCTAGCTCCAGACAGAGGTCACAAAAGCCATAGTTTGTGAAATAGGAACCAACTATATGGAAGTGATTATTTATTTCTCAATCCTTTTTTTATTTTTGGTAGTTCTAACCTTACAGCATGGACTTTCCATACAACCCCAGTTGCATTCGTAATAAGTCTGTCAGAGTAGCTGCCATTTTTCTGTGGCAATGGCTAATATTCAAACATACAGGAACAGTGGACAGGGATGTGTTAACCCTGCTCTTTCATCAAGGACTGTCTTTTTATTTTACGCCTAATCTCAGTGTGTCTCCATTTTGATTATGGCCTGCAGTCCAAGCAAGAGACGGAAAGCTGGAGGAACCCAAGGGCCAGACTGAGTTCTGTTTACTTGTTGGTGAACGAGCTTGCATGACTGTATGTTTATTTAATGGTAATGGTGGCAGAAAATGAGCTGTGCTGGCCTTAAAACATCAAGTTGCCTCTGCCCATTACTTCTCTGTTGCATGTGCTTGGAGCAGTTAAAGCGTAAAGAGTAGAAGTGAATGTTCCTATGGGTAGAGATCCTGATTTCTATATTACTTTTTAAGTGCTATAGAATACTTCAGGATGAAAGATGATACATGAATAGCCAAATGAGATTGTTATCCTTAAGCATCAAGCCAAATATACCTTGATTTCCGGGAACCACAGATGTAAATCTTGGCTGAATCACCTCAGTGTTTATCCTTTCCTGTTATGTGAATTAAAGACTAGCCATTTCATTGTGTTTTCTCCTCTTGGATGCGATCTTAATGACTGAGACCCCATCTGATATATGTGGCCATTACACTCCATTGCCACTTTCCGTAACAGTAGAAATTTGCCAAATCACTTTAGGCAGAATTTTGTCTTGCACGATGTGCTGTTTACTAATTGCCTACAGCCTTCAGTGCTGCCGTAGCTATCCGTCAGGGGAATGCCTCTTTGGCAGTGCACATCTCATTGAATGACATTGGGTTTCTGATCATCATAACAGACTCAATTCTTCCTGAAGGACATGTGGAGCTTGAAGGCGTCAGGACTGCATGTTGGTTTTAAGCTTTCTGGATTCCGCTGCCATAAATGGATTCATCATTTTAACTTACCGCTATTACTACATTATTGATAGATTCCCTAAGGGTAGCTCAAGAGAGTATCCCGAGGGAGTCAAAGGATTTGCATAATTAGGAAAACTTACTTTCTAGAGTCTCCAGAAAGTTGTTGGCCTTGCCAGCTTCACCTCAGTGTGATGTACTACAGGCAATTTTGGCGAAAACAAATATGTAAAAGAACCCAAGCATACCATTCTTACATGACTACTTAATCATACCTGTCATAGTCTCCAGCAAAGTTCTTTGGTGAATGTTGTGTTCCCAAGTCATTGGCTCTGAGACCTTGAAAGTTTTAGTGTGGGGTTTTTTTTAACTTTTTTTAAGTAAATAACCACATTTGCATCTTGGTGACTTAGCCCTTTTAGCCTTGCTATTTTGGACAGTCACTGTATGATTTTGAAGATGGTAGGTTTCTCCTGGGGGTGGTGCAGGTCATCTTTAACAAGATTGATTTTCTAATAGTTTACTTCAAAGGGCAGAGATAGCTATCAGTGTGTCTTTTCTTTTGATACTTTCTGACAAAGGACAGACTCATTTTCACCATTTGCTCAAAGTGGTCTCCAACAGTAAAGCTCCTGTTAGAATATTATTTATGGAACACAAAAGTATTACAAAATCCAACCTGATTAACTAAAGTGGCTTTTCTCTGTAATCCATTACTCTAAGCTGATGCCTGATGGATGGATGGTTATTGCTCTGCTTGTATTTAAACTAGTTATTTCTCCAGTTATAAATTTGCTGTCAGAGTTATTTCCATCTGTCTAAAAAGCCAATGAAATCTTTTTAGAAAATTGTCAGTGTTTTGAAAATAAAAAATATGAATGTGTTCTATGTTCATAAAGAGAATAACAACAAAAACAATTAATATGAAAATAAATACAGCCATAATCTTTCCTAATCACTGGTGATAGCTGTCTGGCACTGGCTATCCTTACTGTAGATGTAGTATTATTGTGTATTGCTGTTTGCCCTCCCAGAAAGATGTTTGCCACGAGCAGTAGTATGAAGCAGACGTGCCCTTGAAATTCTCTTTGTTTGTGCACCCCATTTCCGCACTGTAAATTGGTGTTCAGATCTTCCTGCAAGAATGACAAATACTTAATTTTCATGGTAACCATTTGGCTTTCCTCTGAAGAGAAAATACCATTATCCATCCAGTCCAGTGAAGACACAGCTTTAGGGCCTGGTAGCAGTATTTTGAAAGATGCATATAGTACAGGACTAAAGATCAGAAGGCTTAGGATCACTCCTCTATATTGCATGAATTTTCCATGGCATCTCTGCAAGCTAAGGAGATGTTTATAAAGCACAATTTCTTCATAGAAGAAATAGAAAAAACAGATGTCTTGGAAATTTTCCTCTCCTCTCCTCCTGAGTTATCCTTTCAAAGTCACGTGTCTGAGTCTATGAAGCTGCTGAATTCTTAGTTGTTGCTGCCTAAACAACTTAGGTTTAGTCCCCTCCTTACTTATTTTTTTGTTTTATCCCGTACAGTCCCAAGTATCCTTGCACCTCTTCCTCCAGTGCAGCAAAGTTGAGTGTGTTCTTGCCCAGCACAAGGGCTCTTCCACTGTCTTCAGTGGAGCTACCTGCAAATCAAAGTACCTGCATGAACTGGGGTCTTGATGCAACACTGGACAAAGGCTTGTGAAGCCTCCATCGTCCATCTAAGCGTACCAACCACCCTTACACTTCTGCTGTGGTTACGGTATTCATTGACTTTCTGTAAGTTACTACATTTAGTAGTAAGTAGTAACTTTCTGTAAGTTACTACAAATAGCAAGCAGAGAAATGTACTTCCAGCCATGATGGACCATTGCACAAATTTTGAGATGTACACTTATTAAGAAGTTCTTTGGATCTCATATTTCTAAAGTAGTGCTGAATTCAGTTTTAAATTAATTTTCATTTGAAAGTCTAGTTACTACTTTGATAGGCAGCCTTGTAGTAGAGGACCATTTAAGAAAACTATTACTTTAAGATTAATTCACCTTGTTGCATCAAGACTACCTGAATTGGTAGTCTTGATCTGAATTGAGGATGGGGTTTGTAAATATTCAGCATTTCTGAAAATCAAGCTATTTACCTGTATGTATAGATAAAGTTTAAAATGCCTGGCTTGAGGCAACCCAATAAAAAAAGGTAGTCTGCGCATCCTTGTGGAGATGGACATTCACAGAAGACTCATGTATCTAGATATCTGCTCAACTTCTAAAGATCTTGTAAAACCTGGGAATTACAGGTTCTGATTTATGCCCTGCTGGAACACTGGTGGCTAATTGCACCATTCTGTTGTCTTTCTAAAATTGAAATACATCTATTTCTGTTTGCAATGACAAATCTGATAATAAAATCTTAATTGGAAAAAAGCAATTTGTCGGAGCAGCAATTAGCAGTGGAACAGCTGCTTCGTTAACATACAGATGCAGGGTAACGGCTTCTGAATCAAATGGGACTTGGTGAACTCTCTGGTGAAGAGGTTCCTCCTGACACTATTACACAATTTGCTTTTTCTGAGTGATGCGTTTTCTCTTGCTCATGAGCTTGACTTGCTTCAATGTGTTATTCAAATGTCTCTGATACCATTCTCAACATTATCCAAACTTTCTCTATGTAAAATCAGAAGCAGTTACATAGCTCATATTCAGATGATTGTGTGTCAAACTTAGTCGCCTGCTCTGATGTCTGAATTCAGGAGAGTGATTAAAAAGTCAAGTAGTCTGTTCAGCAAGACTGCCGATCTATGGGTTTATGCTGAGAGCTGTATTTGACGCCCGGCTCTGAAAGCTTCGCACAGGTCTTGTGCCCACTGATTGTCCATGGGCTGTGCAGGGAACTGTTGTCTGGCACCCTGAACAACAGCAGGTCTTGGTCACTCATCCTTTCCAAATTTGATGCAGTTGTAGGTACCACCATTGTAGGTACCACCATCATTTCTCTTTAAACTCTTTCACGGCTCCCTTTTGATGGTAAAACTATTTTTGGGAAGGGGCTTGAGTCTGGAGTTTTGTTTAGGTGGGGAAACCTGTAGTCCCATTCATAGACCCTTATATCTGTGAACACCAGACTACAAGGTTCAGTTTTCAGCAGTGCTGAGCAGCCTGTAAATGGCCATTGGAAGAACTGAAACCTCAGCTATCTGGCACCACTGAAATCAGCCCACCTTCTAGGCACCTGCATTGGAAATGCTGGGTCGGTCTTACCACATGTAAAGACATTTCCTCTGTAGCAGACATTTGATATTACTTGAATGTATAAACAGCTGTATGGTTTTTAAGTCTCTTCTCTCCAGCTGATATATCATTTAGTCCTTTGTTTTCCTCTGCTCTTGAAATCTCTTTCCCAGATGTGTGGGAACACTGAACTCACTTATCTGATTCCTTGATACGATTAGGGTAACAATACATGGTTGTTTCATGAGAGCGGTAATACCAGAAGAGATTCATGTTGAAAATCGTTTAAATCAGAACTTGAATATTTGGTAGCCTGTTTTACCATAGCGTCATAATTATTGAAAGGTGGTGTCACGGTTATGGTGACCACCAAGCAGCCTTGTGAAAAGGGCAGAGTATTAATTTGAAAACTGGTGATACCCCCCCAGGAAAGGTCTCTGTTTTGCAATCCTGCACTGTGCTCAGCTAAGGGATAGTGAGTAAAAATATCAGGAAAGCCTCAAATCTGTATTTTCAAAGGTGTTACTTTGGTACCGAAAGACATAGTCTTAGGCACTTGATTGCCATTTTTAGTTTTGTGCATTTAAATATTCTGTTAAGTGTCTATCTAGATATTCAGAGACATACATACCTCTGCAAGTCAGCTCTTATCCTGAATGGCACATTTATTGAGACACTAACTGAGATTTCTACATCACTTAGTTGGTGGGTTTGGGGTTTTTTTATGTCTCTCTATAATTCCTGTTTCTGTCAGAAGTGCTGTTGCTTGACATTGCTTAATGTCAAACCTAGAAAACAGAGTTGAAAGAAAAAAGAAAAACAATTCTGAGTATTCGTTATTGAAAATAATGGCAAGTATATTATTTTCAGGCAAAGGTGTCAGGCTTTCAGAGCCTTTTTAACCACAAAATAACAATCTGAGGATACTGGCATCAGCTTTCTGTGCCCTAAATGAATAAACAGTTTTAGCCTGACTTGCCAAAAAGCCGAGCAGTTTGTAGCCATGCCCTTGTGAAAGGAACACAACATGCTCGTCAGTTAGGCTTGCAGTAATAATACCCCATTTTCACTGTTTTCAGTGACTGTACAGGGTGCAGAGCAACAGAAAGTCTAGACGTGAATGCTTGCCTACTACTAGGTGTATTTCTAGAGTGCTGTTTTTCTGCAACTGTAAATACTCAAAGAAAAAGATCATGTTCAGTTGCTGTTGTGAATTACAAATAGCTTCCATTCTAATACTGTATTTGCTTTCAGAATTAATGCCGACTGGAGATCCCTTCATAAATACAAGGAGTTGCACTGGAAGATGTTTCTAAATACACCCAAACCTCTATATTAAAGAAATATTGTGGCAACATTTGGAAGGGAGCCTTATGCCCTTCATCTCGCAAATCGGTTATGTCTGCTTTCTGAAAAAAGGTTTGACGGGAAGGACTTCGTTGACGGTATAAATCAAGTATATTTCCACCACGCAGTGATTTTTTATAGCCTGACTTATTCCGTGATCATCTGATTTGTGTCTTTGTCTCTGCTGCTGAGTGTACCCCCAATATTTTTTTGTTTTAATTCATTGACCAGCTCCAACCTTGGCAGTAAAATAGACATCTTGAAGATGATGAAGTTCTTTCAGGTGACATAAGGATAAGTAATGACAGGAGGAAAGGAACAGACAGAGGCAAATGCTGTGAATTCGTGACTTATTGGACACTGGAAAAGCTGCATGATGGGCAATCAGGTCAAAAGGTGGAAGAGTACGATGAAGAGGGAGTTTGAGATATTGTAACCAAGGCCATTTTTTTTTGCCAGGTTTTTATCCTCTTAGACACCAGCATCAATCTCACAAGACATGAAACCTGAGGCAACTTCGTTCTGGTGCTCTTGCTGGTAGCTGCTAAGTATGTGCAACCCTGCCACGGGCACAGGGCATCGCTGTAAATCATCGTGATTCTAGTGATACGCTTCCGTGTGCTGCCACATCTCACCTCCACTCTCAAGAGTGCCCATTGTGTCCAGTCCGCCTCAGGAGACCAGGACTGGTCAGGTTGCAGAAGGCTAACGCCAGCAGAGGTTGACAATACAGATAAAGACTTATAATGTAGACAGTGCAGGGCTACATTTTGCTGTACTTGACCATTATTTTTGGGGCAATAACTGAGCATGTCAGGGTGATGATGACATTGTTTTCTATCAGTACAGGTTTATCTTACGTCCTTTTAAGAGGCTGGGGAGTGGGAACTTGGGTAGTTGCTTCCAAACCATTCACAATCAGCAGAGTTTTTTGCTGTTAGCACTGAGGGCTAAGAGGAGTTCAGTATCCCACCTTTTATTAGGTTTGAAATCTCATCAGCTTTCCTAGCAGCGTGCGGAGCGGGGCCATGCTCGCACTTCTGACTCCACCGTAGTATCATCCGCAAGGCAACCTGCTTGCTGCAGTTCCTTCAGATGTGACATGCCAGCTTTAATAAAACGTAGCAATTTCAGGCACATGGTGATAATCACTTTTGCTTGTGGGCTCAGAGGGACATGAAGTGGTGAGGTTTTGGTCTTTTCTTACAGCAAGAAACAAATGCGTCTCAAAAATAACTGCAGTATTAGATATTGATGACGTGCAAAGCCAGCTTTCAGCAGTCTGCAAAATGTGGGCTGCTGATACCTACAGCTGTTCAATACCACAAAAATATTGTAAATGCAATGTCATAGTTCGATCCGGAGGTTGGGAATGGACTCAGCGCACACTTCTCTGGTAAGAGCAGGGAAGCCACTGTCATAGGAAACGTGTTGTCAGAAAAGCGGGTGGATGTTGGTGCTTGGCTGGGAGCTCGGTGGGGCTGACTGGGGCAGCTGCCCAGTGCCACTGGGAAGGGGACACTGCAGACCTGCACCGCCATCAGCAGGAGCATGAGGGAGATGCCAGGGCCGTCTCCACTGACACAAAGACGGATGCATTATTTTATTTTTCCCCAGAAACAGCTATCTTACAGTGGTTGCTTCGCTGTAAAATCGTTGGTGATGACATCCTCCCTGTGCTGCTCGTTAGCAAGCTAACCAGCAGTGATCTTCCATACCTCCACAGGGGCCAAAAGGCCTTGTCACCACTTCCTTTCTACACTGGGATAAATTACACAGGTTGTTCTGCAGAAAAATATATGCCTTCCTGGCTGAGTTTCACTGGTGTTCAGCACCGGGGCTTGGGTGACCCCGTTTTTGGAAAGGTCTGAAGGTACAAAAGGGGGTGAGGGATGAGCAGTGCAGCATGAATGACTTTTTTTGGTTACTCACGTCCTACCCTTAGCCCCTATTCCCAGCCTTTTTTACTGCTAAACCCAACAAAAAGTGGCTGTTGGAGCCCCGATGGCTGTTGCTGTGCCGTGTCTGCACGCCCTCCTCTCGCAACACCTCTCAACGCCATTCCTCAGTGGTGAACGGTGACGTTAATTGGTGTGCTAACCCTCTTCAGCACCTCTCGGAGACTGGGCTCTCACCACCAAAACCGACACCACAGGCTACTGAAGTCGGCGCATCAGAAACTTGCCTCCATCGCGCTGTCAGCGCGAGCCCGCGGCAAGGCTCCAGCGACAGCATTGAGCCAAGCTGTTGCTGTCAAGCCTGGCGGCCAGATGCACTGAGACACCGTTCGCCCCGGTTTGCACTTGAAGTCATCAGTGATGTGGTGAACCACTCTGGAGACCACCACCCTGCCTCAGACTCCTCACTGTCCCTGGAGGCATCTCCCCAGCGCTGTCCCCTGCGTTCCGCTGTAGGGTGTCCCGTGTCCGACTGTGCGCAGAGGCCTCCCCTTCCCCCTCTTGCAGGACCCCTGGAGCTCCTGCAGCAGTTGCAAAGAGGAGAGCAGATACTCGGAAGGTGCTGCGAGCGTGAGCTGCCTGGCCGCACGCAGAGAGCTGCCGCGTGAAGGAGCACCATCTGACCAGGCGGTGCCTGCAGAGAAGTGCTAAATTCCTCTTCAGCAGAGGCGATTATCAGCCTTTCACACTCCCCTCGCTCTTGGCTTCCCGCAGCTGACGGGCAGATCCCGAAGCACACGCGCGCCTGCTGGCCCGTCCCTCCGAGCCGACCCTCCATCTCGGCGACGGGAGGTCTGCCCGAGCCCCGGAGTCCTCCACCAGGGCAAGATGGCCTCTACCAGGAAGGAGGTGAACTTTGAAAAGGTTGGGCTTTCTGTATAAACTGTGGTTAAAAGATAAAATACAAAACATCTGGATCTACTCTTGTTGCCAGGGTAGACTTGCTCTGCTCTGTGGCCTGGGGAAGCCATTAAACTTCCCGCTTCCCGTGAACGGGGCAGCGTGGGGCTCCTCTGTTTTTCTCTCGTTACGTTGCATATCTGCCAAAGGCATTTCTCACTCCTCCCTCGGTGGCAACTGGTACGTTCGCTAAATTCGCTCCTTCCAGCAGATGGTGATGCTGCTGCCCCGTCTGTAAGCGTGCGCTGCCTGAGCAGCTCGTATCACTCCTGCTCTTCTCCTTTACTTGATATTCAGGCTGGAGGCTTCCAAGGGATTTTCTTACATCAGTTTTTATGTGACACCTTTTCACTGGACTTGTCATCAAAAGAAAAAGCCAGGCTCATTTTCTCAGTAAGTGTCATGGTAATGAGAGAGATTTAGGCTAAACTTTAGGGGAAGCTTTTTAACCGTAAGGATAACTAAGCACTGCAGTGATGAAACATGAGATACCACGAAACATCCTCAGGAGTAGTAGAATAGTAAGAGAACACCTGTAGTAGTAAAATTAGTAAACAGTGTATCTGTTGAGAAGGATTTAGGTATTGCTGATCCATCACTGGGGCCGTGAGATGGACAAAACTTAAAGTCCTTCTGGTCTTGTCCATATTCTTTTAAAAATGTATTGATTAATAGGTTGTTCTGAACATACTGTTCACCCTGGATACGGATGTCCAAGCGATGAATTGTGTAATAAAAACAATGGCATAGTAAGGTGCATTTTAAAAGGCAGTGATGACTTCCATTGATGAGATCAAGCTATATATCTAGATATCCATATGTACATCTCCAGGCTCAGCAGCATAAGACAGTGCGCAAACCGAAACCCAAACTGTGATGCAGGTGGAAGGCTTTTTACTCTGCATGACGCTTAGGAAGAGGGATTCAGTACGGATTTTTTAGGATGACTGAGACAATACCTGACCTAAGCTCTGTCAAAAGAGGTGTGTTTTCACAACTGCCGGTTTGATAAAAACTTTTCAAAAACCAAAGTTACTGGAATGGGGAGGCTATAAAAGTGGTATAAATAAACCTTCAGAAGGGCACTAGCCATTTCTAAAGAGAAATAGCCATTATTCAGGAAGCTCCTGAGAAGACTTAAAAGGGAGAACATCCAGCCTTGCCAGCCTTTCTAAAACCTGGTTGAAAGAAAAAAGCCTTGCTGCTGCCTTGCTTGCTGCCAAACACTGCTTCTCCTGTATTTCCACCAGGCGCAGCAAATAGGGCAGCTTTAGGGTTTTTTCTGTGGTAAGAGGTAAGAGTCCAGCCATTCTGAAATGCAGCGTATAAGTAAATAACTTCTAGCCAGCTAGCAAGCTCGTTGTTGTTATACAGAGAGATCAGTAGGGTAAATAATGAATATTTTCAATCACGGAGCATTTGTAGGCAGCTGAATATCAGCAGTCATGTAACTGATCCTGTATAAGTATTAGATCTGCTAGTGTTATTCTTGATATAAATTGATACTCAGGTGCATTCTTACATTTGCTTTTATTCCTGGGAATCCCTCTCTGAGTTTATAATCAGGGATGTTTCTGTTCATGTGTTGAAGTGCCCAGGGCTAGAACTGACAGACAATATTGAAGAATGACACTGGTAGCTTTGTTCAGATGTGTTAATTCTTAACATTATTTAGTGTTGCTTTAATTTAATTTCTTTTTATTTTATATTTTTGCATAAATGTATAGTTGAATTATATGAATGCAAATAAAACTGTCTATCTCTGTAGTATGGCTTTTTCCTCCCCCATACTAACGTACGGATCTGGGAAGTTGCTGATGTAAATAAGATAACTCCATGATCCCTAAAGGTGAAATTTCCTGGTCATCCTTTTGTAAGGATGTTTGATGAAATGCTGACTTACTTTTACATCCTTCTTTTCCCCAAAAAGTAGGGTAGTTTCAGTGTCACTAAAAACCTAGCATGAGATGGCCGGTCCCAGATGACAAGTTTCCTGTCCTCAGCGCCTGTTTTGCATTACCTGAGGGAGCACAAGCCATATGAGAGGCTTGAGCAAGAGTAAAGCGCTTTGACCTGCTCTTGAGAAATCCCTACTGCTGCCCCGGGATGCTCATAGCTTGGGCACCTACACAGCCTATAACGTTTTGCTGCAGTGTGGGCTCCTTTTATAAAGATCCTGGATCAGTTTGTCTGCCTTATGTGGACATGGTGGTTGGAAGTTGCCATGGGCTGCCTGGTGGTGGATGGAGTTAAGCTGCTAGGGCAGTCTTCTACCCGATTATCTGGACTGCAAGCCTCAGTTTTCATCCAGGTCCTGCTGGGACGCAAGCTTTCATCCCTGCCACTTTCCAGATGTTACCTCTGTCTTCATCTGCCCATGGCCTTGGTTTGGATATAAAATCAGTTTGGGACAAGAGAAGGTTTGATGCAGCATTTCACAGCTCTTGAGTAGTTGCGGGTGACAAGTTTGTTATGACTGCGTTCACAGCCCTGAGTTTTAACTGGGATGGAATGAAGCATGTGGCAAGGTAAATAAGATCAATGGTTTGAAATCACTGACAGATTAGCAGTAGTCAAATCGTTATATCCAGTATGTATGTCCAGGTCAATAACAGAAAGAGTGATAAAATCTGCATATCATTTGACCATGGCTTGTGTTAAGGTTGTGGTCTTAGCAGCTGGTTGTATGCTTAAAGTGTTAGCGGTTGGACTAATTTTGCTTTATCAGATTAAAGTTTTGTTTATATTTTCCTCATTTGCATAAACAGTCTGATGACCCTGGGAATTTTATTTTATAAGAATCTGCAATTGTAAGTACCACTGAACACTTACTATGGTAAAGCCTAAATTTTAGAAATCACTGACATCTCCTAAAAATTGCTTCTAGTTGGAAACTAGTTTCTAGTTTCTAGAAAAAGTTTCCAAATTTTCAAACTTTGTTTCCAACAGCTTCTCAGGCATCTGTTTTCAAAACATATACATTGCTGAGCCATTTAAGACTTCTTAGTAGAATTTGTGTCACTTATTTTTAAAAAGCATTAATATAGACACTTGCATTCGAGCTTGTTCCTCAGGATTCTCTAAATGCTCAGTGAAAACAAATAAGACCCGATTCAGGCGTGTGTGTGAGGATGAAAGGTATTCCTCACTGACTGCAAATTTGTGTGGGGAGCTAAGAAAGCTGTAGAGATCTGCACGGTACGTGCCTGCGTTTGGTTAGAGGGCTCCTACCCCCTGCCTCTCCTGAAGCATCACTGGGTTAATCCTTGTCCTTGCAGTCCTGCATCTCATCTGAGCTCCCTCTCTAGCTTTGCACTTCTAAAACGTGTTGGCTGTGCCTCTTCACTTCGGGTACTGACTAAGGGACAGCTTGCTTCTTTCTGTGTATCCCGAGTCCTTCCCTTCTGCCTTTGTCATTTCCAGCTTCCTCTCCCTGTATCATCCTTTAATTTGGAGCTTTAACACTGAGAGAAACCCTTGTGTGTGTATATATACGAGATAAAGCTACTCTTGTTGGCATAAGCTTCTGAAAAAACAGTCTTTGTAGACCTTGTCTGTACCAAATGTTCTGCTACTTCTCGCTCAGACATCTGTGGTTCTTTGTTCCCATGTAGTACTTGGGATTGCACAGTCACAAGCACACGGCTTATGAAGGCAGGTGAGGATGAAACCACAGGAGGGTATTGTCAAAGTCACAATAAGCAGTTTCTTAATGCTGACCTCGTTGGTTAGGAAAACAGAAGAATGACTCTTCCCTTTGAAAATGTAGTTCATCAGCAGAATTCTTTAGTATGTTTTTCACAGTTTCCTTGGAGTTGTCAGTGGCTTTTTAAAAGTGAACTGCAAATAGCCTGTAGTATTAAATATTTCATCACAGTTAGGTACGGTATATTCATCAGTGTGTAGAGTGAGCTTGTCAAAAGGCTCCTTGTTTTTGCGTTCAAGTCACATATTTTTAATGCAAATCTGTTGGGTCTGTTATGTGGACTTAAATTGCTGCTTTGCTTGCAAAAATAGAAAAAGAAGAAGAAACTAAAGCTGTTACAGCTTTAAATGATTTTGAAATATCTTCAGCAAAGATATAGGATGAGAAGTTACATCCACGTAACAAATGTTTAGTGAAAAACTTAGGAACATAAAACCTTGTGCATGGCTTGTAAGGAACAATCATTGGTCATGGTAAGCTTTATTCCACCACTTCTACTTTATTCCTTGTGAAAAATGTGGCTCTATTTCCCATTAGAAGCACCCCTAGAGAATCTCATGTCATTAAGGCATTTAGAAGTTTTTACTGTTCATTTTTTCAAGCAGTGAACAATCAGAATTAATAGTAATGCCAGATAATGAACCTGTGCTGCTTTTGGCCTCAAGGTATGGAACTTAATAGGAAACCAGCTAATGAGAATATCCACAGTTGTACTAGGAAGGATAAAGAGGAAGAATCAAGAATTATAAACCCTCACGCTTCAAAGACATCCATTAATTGGCAGGGAGGTGTGAAGAAACTTCCACAGTGCACAGGATACATATTTTGATGATTTGAAGTTTCCTGCAACTTCTTGAGGGGCATCTTCGACTCATCCCTGTTAAAGTGAAGGTGGTAGAGTTAAGAATTGCTCAGGGCACTGGTCAGATATCATAAATCTAAAGGTGAATTTACGGGTTACGCACTGTTTGGCAGCTATATGGAGCATTAGATTTCTATGCGGATGTGAGTTTTGTTAATTAGTCAATGGAGGAATGATTCCCCTTCCTTGGGAAAAGAATGTATAAAGAAAGATGATACAGGACTGGAAGCAGGAAGTCAGGTCACAGAATCACAGAATCATTAAGGTTGGAAAAGATCTTTAATATCATCAGGTCCAACCGTCAACCCAACACCACCAAACCCACCAAACTGTATCCTGAAGTGCCACGTCTACACATTTTTTGAACACTTCCAGTGATGGTGACTCCACCACCTCCCTGGACAGCCTGTTCCAATGCTTGACCACTCTCTCAGTAGAAATTTTTCTTAATAGATGTGTGCATGAAAACATGGATGAAATAGTGACCAAGGTATATATAAAATAGGAATCAGACAACGCAGAAAGAACAAACGTGTAGTAAAAACAGCTATACCATATAGCATTAAATGACCTCCAGTGGTTTAGGATTTCAGCTCACCATTATGTCTGCATAGATCATGACTTTGATATTGCTCTGTAATTGTCTCCAGTACAATGTAAAAGACATGCTACATCTTGAGCTTGGCTGGAATGTGTTTTAAAAGATTGTTGACCTTGAAACATTTTGAAGCAATTTGTCCAGTCCCTGAAAACCAGGGATGCCTGCTGCTTTCTGTGACATGGTTATCTCCATAAAAGCAGAGCTACTGTTTAGCTCCACCAGTCCTGTGCTACTCATTCCTATTACTTTATCTAAAGCAGGAGCAAGCTGATGGCTTTTATTCATTTTAGATAAAGCTGTAGTGAGTTGATAGCAGCAGCGTGTGTACTAATTGATGATTAAAGCATTGGTAGAAGGGGCACACTTTGCAAGCCTGAATAAATCCTTCAGCAGACTATCGCTCTAGTATTTTTAGGAGTCACTCACTGGGGCAAGAGGCGGCCAAGAACACATCTGCAGCGCATTGTACTGTTGCTTTCTGAGCAACATTAGGCCACAGGGGAAACGAGAGAGTTGATTTTACCTTGTGATAGATAATTGTGGCAAGAGCTGGGGATTGACCATCCGGTCCTCTGCTGCGTAGTCTAATAATGAATTGAGAATGCACTCATTGACCTCTTTCAAATGAAATTTGTGCCATACTCACAAAGACTTCTTTTCACCTTAATATATTTTTAAAGGAGATTTTATAACCTTACGTCTTCAGGAGGAAAAGGAAAATAGTCTATTAATGGGGAAAGTTTTCCCTTAACTGTTCTTTGCTGGCAACCCTCGGAAGCCTCTTTTGACTGCTTATAAAGAGTCATCATCTTTGTTTGATGATACTTATTACAATGAGAGTGACATTAATGCAACACTAAAAATTAAGAGCATTGAAAGGGTCAGCACTGAAAATCTTCACTAAGATTTTGCATTTAACTTGCATCTCTTTTGGTAGTGACTCTTATAAGTAAGAAAGAAAAAAGAGACTGGTTTTGGTTTAGGTGTTTTGTGTAGGGTAAGGACTAAATTCAGAGCTTTGCCATTACTCAGAACAGCACTGAACTGATTGATTGTGTCCCTTTGCTATAAAAGCAGGTTTTGCCTTCTGTTTTGTCCGGTATCATCTCTCTTAAGGCGGAGAAGTTATTTTGGCAACACAAACTATAGTTAAGTAATGGAAAGAATATAATTCACGATAGTCCCTTTAAAAAAAAAAAATTAACTCTGGGATTCAGAGGATCACTTGTACAGGTATTTTATGCATTTTATCCACTACTGTTCATAGCAGCGTACAGATCTTCCAGCAGTTGACTTGGTCTGATTTACTTTGAATTCATGAATCAACCTTGTGATAGTTTTGACAGCTGCACTGCTGTATAATAAAAGTCTTCTGTAAATCCCTTTATGTGTATATATACATGTGCATATTTTTACATACAGAATTCTAAATGTTTCCATCAAAATATAGGCCACCAAAAGAACACAAGTAATGCGAGAATACAAGAATCGGAACTTATTTTTGTGCTAATTAATGTCTTTCCAGTCTAATCGAAATGCAACAGCGGCTTATTAGACCAGTTATAACAAGAACTTAAACCATCAAATTTCTGTAAAGGATCGTTGGTAGTACAGTACAACTATGTGCACAAATGTCTGTCCTTTCCTCTGATGTTACGTTCCCATCTTCTAACGCATCAGTAGGATGAGTTGTCAGCACCGTGTGCGCTTTGCGAGATGAGTATGATGTTGATGATGGGGATTTCCTTCTCCTGAGTTTTTGGCTCACTCAAAGTTATTTTTTCTCTGTGGTTCAATGTCACGGTAGTTCATAGGTTGTGCTCTCCTGTTGATTCGTGGGGTTAGTTGTACCACAGTTACTTACTTTTGCTAATCCTTCTCTGTATAAACCACAATTTCATTTTTGGGGGAGGGAAAGAATCTGTGATTGCAGAAAGCTAAGCAGAAATTAAGTTAAAGTAAATTAGATAGTGATGCAACTAAAAAAAGTTCAAAACCACAAGGCAGTCAACAGGCAAATAATCGCAGGGTAATTCCACTTTACAGCTGGCCAGACCAGACAGTAGGCATCTGACTGTAGAGCGAGTGGCAAGCAGAGCAAAAATTTCTTGACTTTTGCAGGTACAGTGAAAAGCAAGCTAAAACACATTCAAGACCAGACAAGACCTACCAAGGTTTGGGGCCGCGCATAGCCCATACAGCTAATTACTGTTGTAAAACTTGAGGTATGGGACCAGCACCAGCATTTAACAACAGGACTCTGGCTGGGCCATAAGGCTTCTGTCTGTATGGGGTAGTTTGAGTCCTGCCTTTCTCAGGACCACAGGAAGGTGAGTTTTGGAAGAATTGATTTGTAAAAAAAAAAAAAAAAGTTGCTAAAAAGAGACAACAGTATTACCCATCTGCAGCGTGATTTACTGATGCTTAAAGAAATCCTCCCGAAGGGAAAACAAGGGTCAGTTCCCTCCTGTGCCTGTGAGGTCTCTAACACAGGTCGCCTGCCTTCCCAGTCAGCATCCTGGCCACCAAGCTGTGTCCCGGGTTAGTTGGCAGCTTTTGCTGTGCAAAATCCGGACAGGAGCTCCTCCACCAGTGTTAATGCACAGGATTTCATTACCACCCACACCTCCCGCGGCCATGGATGCTTGGTGTGCAATGGCTTTTCCATTTGCTGCTGGCAGCCGGGGCTCAGTTTCTGAGGCTGCATCATGTTTATGCGAGGATTTGGATTTGAACAGCTCACACCCCTCTCTTCCCTCGGGGCGTAGAGAAGCCTGCAACAGACTGCAATATGTGTTACGAGCATCTTGATGGAAGTGAAGGCACGGTGAAACATAAAAGCTCAAAGAAACGTCCTTCCCTGGCTCTGAAAGAGCCTGGCAATGAAAAAGGAACGGTAATGGAAAGTTTGATGGCTATTTTCCATGGTTGTATTGACATATCTGTGGTATTTTAACAGATTGAAAGCTCCTGAGGCTGGAGTGCAGACAACATGCTCTCGGTAGCAGGCTACCCATGGCTGTACCCATTCGTGTTTGGAGTACTTACAAACAGAAATATCTATTGCCTTAAAGTTGTTGCACACCGATTACAGTATAATCTAATCAAATACAGACATTCATTTGAGATGTCACTGTCATGAAGTGGTAGAACCATTAGGAACCTGAATTCTTTGGCATCCCCTGGTTGTGTCGTAGACAATTCCCTGCTGAAAGTCTTTCTACATTATTCCTTCATGCTTGAAGCACAGTGTTATTTACTTAATTGTTCTGGGCCCGACTGCATATTGCCAGGCATTTTTAGTGGAAAACATTTGGAGGGGTTTGTGTAGCCCCAGTCCTTTTTTTGGTCTTTTGCCTTTGACTGAGGGGACACCCCTGCTTGCTTTGAGGGAGCTGGTCTGCAAGGGGGACAGTCTGCGGGGAGGGAAGGAGCACAAGCAGCCTCATCTTTCCCGTTCATGTTCCAGGTCCAATACTAAAATGTGGGCAGTTGTTGACAGGGTGTGGATGGTCAAAAATTACCATAAAAAACAGAGTCTCAACAGAGAATAGAAGTAAAAATGCTCTCAGATTGGTGGTAGCAGATACTGTCAAGCTTGAAACAGTTGGAAGGGAGTACAGGCTGAGTGAAGAGGAGGATTAGAGATGCTCCCTTTCTAATCAGAACTGTATAGCTGATCTGCTGTATTACAGCTTGGGTTGACTAGAGATTTCACTGAAGCAGAGCTGATTTCTGCCTGCTGGAGCTCTGACCTTAGCACTAATTTTGAATTCTAGGGGAAAACGAAGTAAGTCAGCAAGCGGTAGTTCGACACAGAATCATAGAATCATTGAATCATTGAATAGTTTGGGTTGGAAGGGACTTTAAAGGTCATCTAGTTCTAACCACCCTGCTATGGGCAGGGGCACCCTCCACTAGACCAGATTGCTGAAACTCCCATCTAACCTGACCTTGAACACTTCCAGGGATGGGGCATCCACAGCTGCTCTGGGCAACCTGTGCCAGTGCCTCAGCACCCTCATAGTGAAGGATTTCATCCTGAATTTACCCTTTTTCAATTTAAAACGATGCCCCCTTGTCCCATCACTACATGCATTTGTAAAAAAGTCCCTCTCCAGCTTTCTTGTAGGCCCCCTTCAGGTACTGGAAGGCTGCTGTAAATGTCTCCCTGGAGCCTTCTCTTCTCCAGGCTGAACAACCCTAAATTATCAGCCTGTCTTCATAGGAGAGGTGCTCTAGCCCTCTTAATCATCTTTGTGGCCCTCGTCTGGACTCATTACAACAGGTCTATGCCCTTCTTATGTTGGGGACCCCAGAGCTGAACACAGAACTGCAGGTGGGGTCTTGCCAGAGTGGAGTAACAGGGCAGAATCACCTCCCTGCTGGCCACACTTGTTTGGATGCAGTCCAGGAGGCGGTTGGCCTTCTGGGCTGTGAGCACACATTGCCAGGTCATGTTGAGCTTCTCATCAACCAACATCCTCCTGTCCTTCTCCTCAGGGCTGCTCTCAATCCGTTCTCTGCCCAGCCTGTATTTGTGCTTGAGATTGCCTCGACCCAGGTGCAGGTCCTTGCCCTTGGCCTTGTTGAACTTCATGAGGTTTGCATGGGCTCACCTCTCTAGCCTGTGAGGGTCCCTCTGGATGGCATCTCTTCTCTGCAGCATGTTGACCACACCACACAGGTTGGTGTCATCAACAAACTTGCTGAGGGTGCACTCACTCCCACTGTCCATGTCAGTGACAAAGATGTTAAACAGTGCCGGTCCCAATATCAACCCGTGAGGAAAACCACTCATCACTGGCCTCCATTTGGACATCGAGCTGTTGACCGCAACTCTTTGAATGTGACCATCCAGCCAATTCCATATTCACCGAGTGGTCCATCCATCAAATTCATGTCTCTGCAATTTAGAGACAAGGTTGTCATTGTGGGACAGTGTCAAATGCTTTGCACAAGTCCAGGTAGATGATGTCAGTTGCTCTTCCTTTATCTACTAATGCTGTAACCCTGTTGTAGAAGGCCACCAAATTTGTCAGGCACAATTTGCACTTTGTGAAGCCATGTTGACTGTCACCAATCACCTTATTTTCCATGTGCCTTAGCATACTTTCTAATAAGGATCTGCTCCATGATCTTGCCAGGCACAGAGGTGAGATGATTGACTGGTTGTAGTTCCCTATGTCGTCCTTTTTTCCCTTTTTAAAAATGGGGGTTATGTTTCCCCTTTTCCAATCAGTGGGAACTTCACCAGACTTCCATGACTTCTCAGATATGATGGAATGTGAATGGAAAAGCCAGGAGAAATGGACAGAGCCACATAACATCCAGTATCCTGTGTTGAGGTGTGAAGGACCCATTGGTTAGAGCAAAAATGACAAAGTGGGATATGTTGCTTGTAGGGAGCATTGACTGAACTAAAGCATTAGAATTTGTACGAGAGCTTATGTGGTGCCCTGGCTCCTGTACCAGTACTCTGTTCCCTTTGAACTTGCACTAAATTGGTAATTTCTAATTTCTTAAGAAGCGGCCATGCTATGAACCGCTGAGAAGCCGGCACCAGCAGTTTTGGATTAGCAGCGTGTTCCATTTGATGCACAGCTTGGCCTCTCTGTGTTTGCTCTAGCTCAAAGTCCCATGGAAACTCCGCTGAGTTTATCTCTCAGTCATTTCTCTGAAGCAAATCAGCTTGGCAAAGGAAGCAAGATTTGTAATAATTGTGTCATTCTTTCTCCTCCAAAGAGATCTCTTGGGGTGGCTGTTTGTGTACATACCATTATTTGGAATGCAAACCCAGATATTTTTCCTTAAGAACTACAGGAGCCAGTAGGGCATGCATTAACTTCATCCTTTGTGATAGCGGTGCGGCCAATAGAAAAATGTGAACATATACAGTTGATAGGATTAAATAGGCGTTTGTGCCCATTTCATGTATTTAAATTCAGTTTAAGATTCTGCTTACATCTGATCAATTTGTTAGGCTGTGGGTGCAAATATTTGGGGGTTGGGGGGATTATTGCACACTTCACCTTACTGCTGTCCTGTATCTCCTGTATCTGAGTGAGTTGGGCACTGTAACAAGACGTAGGGAGTCTTTAGAGTACCTGGAAGAGCTGCTTGCTCAGCTCTGTACCAGAATTGAGAGCACACTGGGTGTTCACCCAGGGGCCTCTTTCCTGGCTTTCAGGTTTAAATACATTTCCAGTCTAGAAAGGGCCATAAACTTGCAAGCAAGCATCACCTGGGGACTGACTTCTTGAGAAAATTTTCCTCAAAAAGTGTAGGTACAGGGGAGATCCAGATAAGCTGTGGATGTCATCTATCCGGACTTCTGTAAGGCCGTTGATATGGTCCCCCACAACATCCTTCTCTCTAAATTGGAGAGAAATGGATTTGATGGGTGCACTGTTGGGTGGATGAGGAATTGGTTGGATGGTCACATCCAGAGGGTGGTGGACAATGGCTCAATGTCCAGATGGAGATCAGTGATGAGTGGTGTCACTCAGGGGTCTGTATTGGGACCAGCACTCTTTAAAAACTTTAAAATCTTTAAATCTTTAAAATCATCTCATCTATGACATGAACAGTGGGATCGAGTGCACCTTCCATAAGTTTGCAGATGACACCAAGCTGAGTGGTGCGATTGACACACCTGAGGGACGGGATGCCATCCAGAGGGACCTGGACAAGCTTGAGGAATGGGCCCATGAGGTTGAACAGGGCCAAATGCAGGTTCAGGGCAACCCCTGGTATCAGTACAGGCTGGGGGATGAAGGGATGGAGAGCAGCCCTGCCGAGAAGGACTTTGGGGTACAGGTGGATGAAAGGTGGACATGAGCCGGCAAGGTGCACTCGCAGCTCAGAAGGCCAACCATCTCCTGGGCTGCATCCAAAGCCGTGTGGCCAGCAGGGCGAGGGAGGGGATTCTGCCCCTCTGCTCCTCTCTGGGGAGACCCCCCTGCAGTGCTGCGTCCAGCTCTGGAGCCCTCAGCACAGGAGAGACATGGACCTGTTGGAGCGGGTCCAGAGGAGGCCACAAAAATGATCAGAGGGCTGGAACAGTGCTGTTGTGAG
>NW_010545656.1:43292-49038 GCF_000687285.1 Phaethon lepturus
GGGCTCTGAGCAACCTGACATAGTTGAAGATGTCCCTGCTCACTGCAGGGGGGTTGGACTAGATGGCCTTTAAAGGTCCCTTCCAACTAAAAGAATTCTATGATTCTGCAATCCACAACTGAGGGATGTGGTTCTCATTCGTTGGTGTCAGCTGGGTGCAATTAACCTATTCTTTTACTGGGGTGGAAGTGGAGTGATTATTGGTTTTGTACCATAAAAGAAACTATTTGGTCCTGCTGGCTCTGGGCACATGCAATCAACCTATTAATATTCCTTACTGTTATCCCAAAAATTGACACACATGAACTATTCTCAATACCTGACAGCAGCTTATAGGAAACATGTGCTGCTTAAGGCCAAGTGCTGGGTCCTGCACTTGGGTCGCAACAACCCCATGCAACGCTCCAGGCATAGGGAGGAGTGGCTGGAGAGCTGCCTGGCACCTGGGGGTGCTGGTTGACAGCCGGCTGAGAACATGAGCCGGCGGTGTCCCCAGGTGGCCAAGAAGGCCAACAGCGTCCTGGCCTGTATCAGCAATAGTGTGGCCAGCAGGAGTAGGGAAGTGATCGTGCCCCTGGACTGGGCACTGGTGAGGCTGCACCTTGAATCCTGTGTTCAGTGTTGGGCCCCTCACTACAAGAAGGACATTGAGGTGCTGGAGCGTGTCCAGAGAAGGACAGTGAAGCTGGTGAGGGGTCTGGAGCACAAGTCTTCTGAGGAGTGGCTGAGGGAACTGGGCTTGTTGAGCCTGGAGAAGAGAAGGCTGAAGGGAGACCTTATCGCTCTCTATAACTACCTGAAAGGGGGTTGTGGCGACGAGGGTGTTGGTCTCTTCTCCCCAGTAACCAGCGATAGGACGAGAGGAAATGGCCTTAAGATGCACCAGGGGAGGTTTATGCTAGATAATTAGGAAAAAATTTCTTTAGTGAGAGGGTGGTCAGGCATCTGAACAGGCTGCCCAGGGAGGTGGTGGAGTCTCCATCTCTGGAAGTGTTCAAAAAACGTGTGGACGTGGCACTTCGGGACATGGTTTAGGGGGCATGGTGGTGTTGGGTTGACGGTTGGACTTGATGATCTTAGAGGTCTTTTCCAACATTAATGATTCTGTGATTATGTATGATTCTGTAATGATGAGTTATAATTATTAAGAATATTTCTTTTATTTAGATTTTTTTTTCCACAGCCGTACTTTTTACAAGTTGTCTGTCGTAGAGAAATATTCATCAAAATCTTGCTTAGAAGTTGCTTTTAAGTTGAAGTTCAAAAACAGAATTTTCTCTTCTCTCTCTATAGATCTCCAAAGTTCCCCTCTCTTGCCTTCCTTTTCTCAGAGCATTCTGATAGTGACCCATGGGCTCCTACAACAGCAGAGATTGATGTGATTTTGGAAGTATACTCTAAAATAATGCTTGGGTATTTTTCTCCTTTTCTAGCTGTCCCTCTGTTATGCTTGGTTAATATTGGCCAAGAAGGATAAAAAATCACAGGAGCATGAAGGATGCAGCAAGTGCATGAAACGTGATTGTGCTGACCATGGTCTTCCGGGAAAAAAATAATTTGTTGTTGCCAGTGCCTGATGAATTTCACATTTCCTATGACTCCTCCATTTGTAATTATTTTTTTTAACATGTTGATTCTATGATCACCTCTAAGTCAGCTGAAGTCGTGCTACAGCTTGACCACAAGGAGACAGTAACATAGGCCTCCATCCTTTAGTTGTCTGCTTTTCGTCAGATTCATAGGAACTTGGATAGAAAATTCACTCTTTCTGTCAAATTACCGTTAAAATTGGCTAAAAGAGAAAAAAATGTTATTGGGGAAGAATGACAGGCACACATAATGTGTTCTTTTAACTCTCAATTCTTTGGAGACACGGACTCTCTGAGGTTTGTGGTGTGTCAGCAGGTGTAGCTTCTGATGGGGGAAGCTGCATTTCATGGTTCAGGAAGTATCATCAAGATGTACATATTTAGGAACTCCCTACCTGCTCACATCCTTTTCAAATCATGAAGTTTTTATGCTGAGCAATTTAGTTCACCACCATTGCATCAGGGGAGTGTGATTGCTTGGCTTTTATAAAGGGGAAGAAAGATGGCTTCCCAAGCGATATCAACTGTACGTGGCATTAGAAGGTCAAGTACCACTCCTTAAGCTTCACTTAGGAGCCATTTGGCATCCAGCAGACATTGGAAAAGAGAGGTGTAATGAGCCATCTGGGTAGTAAGAATATTTTGGGTGAGCTGCTACATGGCTAAGCAGTTATGCCAGCCCGCGTTAAGGCACATATCACAAAGCAGTGTGAGAAGGCATTTAAGCACAATCCGAAAGATAAGCATGTTCTTGAAAAAAAAAGGAGACTAAACCATATGCACAATGTGTTTGCCTGAATAAAAAAAAGCCTGAAAAAAAATCTGAAAACCAATGACTGGAAAGGTTCAAGTGTAATCATCAGCTGCAAGTTTCACGGAGCTGCAGAAAAGACACATGTTGTAATATTCCTTATCTGTGTTGCATTTTCCTTTTAGTAGAAATACTAATTATTCCAAAGTCCAGAGGGGACAGGAGTTTGATTGGGAAATGGCAGCAAAGGCATCACAAACTATGGCATTCTGTGAATTCCCAGAGTCACCTGTCACTCATGGGTCTGACTTCTGTCTGTTTGACCCATTTTCCCACTCCTGCACCATATTATATTCTGCAGCACAAGTTTCTGAACTCATGACCAAGGCAATTTCCTGCCACAGCTGCGTCTCTCAGTCATGACGCTGTGATCACAAATCTGTCTGTCATCCAGAAAAACTGGCAAGCTGGCAAAATGCAGTGGCATCAGTACTAATATCTGATCAAATTTGATATTTCAATCCCAGTGAAAAAATGGACTGTCAACTCAATTATTGTTCCGAGCAAAACACAACGGTACCGTTGGCTGCAAGCCATGCCATTATTGAGACAATTGAGTTTTATGCTGGGGAATAAAATATAGTTATCCTTAGAGTGCCTGCCTGTGTGCACACTGCGCTGCAGACCTCCACGCACCTCCAGCACAAGTGCCAAGTCTGCTTTGCTTAGTGTATTTGTATGTCACGTGTGTATCCAGATGCTTTAAGTACCCCATGCAAAGGAGGCGTGGATGATACTGCCTCAATACTGCTCTCCTCGACCGCTGATATTCAAGGCAGAGCATGCACAACCTGCGTATGTCCTATGACTGAGTTACTTTCTATTCCTTTCATCTCTTTGTTTGTTTGTTTCTTGTTGTTTTTTAAAATTAATTTGTTTCAGAATATAATCTAGAGACTCATGGGAAAAAAGTTTAGGTTGAAAGAGGCTTCTGGAGGTCTTCTAGCCCAACTGCTGCCCGAAGCTGGGCCATTTGGGTCAGCTTTGATTCAGACATGATATGCTTCCACTGCGTGCCAGAATGGGCCTCTGTAAATAAGGATGCCTCCATCTTCTCCTAACTGACTCAAAAGTCTCCTTTGGTCACCACCAGGGCTCTCCTGAGGTCACCATGATGACAGATCCATGTCTGTGTGTTGTTCTGTCTGTGTGCTGTTCACTTTTGGACAGGAAAGAGCATATTGAGAGCTGATTCTAGTTTTCCTAGTGGAGTCAGCCCCTGATGAGGACTGAGCTACTCCACTAGCTTCAGGGGGCACAAACTTCTAGTGAAAGGCCAGAGCATGGTTTCAGAGTGAGAAATTGGCTGACACAAACAAAGCACTGTGAATATTGGTGTTCCATACTGGTAGATTTTTCTGTGCATTTCTCCATCAGTATTCATAGATCTGGAGGTGGTGTTTCGTTTCACAGAACTACACTTATGAATGATGCAGCTGCAACTGCACTGCTAAGGTTTCATGCTAGTCCAGAAGCATTAGCCATGAATTCCCCATCTTTCCAACTCCAGCTGGAAACTGCTCCATTGACATTGCCTACAAAGATGGGATTTCCAGGCTCTCCCTTTGATGCTGATAACGCCTGCAGATCTGAGGACCTTCCACAGAAGCCATGGGAGCCCTCTTAAAGGCTCCTGAGCCTTTGAGCCTGCCTGCTGCCAGCTCATCCTTCCCAGCTTTTTGGCTCTGGAGAGCTTAAGGTTCTGCCTTAAAGTGGCTCCTTTGGCTGTGGGCCCTCCTTCCACTTAAGAACTGACTCCATAAGCACATCAAACCACCAAGGATTGTAAGCCCCCCCCGCTTGGTTTTGATGTTCCATCACTGTAGAGTAAGAGGAGTTTTCTGGTTTGATCTCCATGTTGTCTGACCCATCTCCCTCTTTTGATGAGTAGTCATCACTCCATCAACATAACAGGTGGGTACCTTTGGAGGCATGCAGGAAGGCATGAAGAGGAAGTCCAGCTTTACAGATTCCTATGGAGGAATTAAAGGAGCTTACACATGGACTCAGGGATACATTTGCACCAGTCAGCACTCAGCCACTTAGTCCCATCCTCCCATCAGAGAACACGAATGGACAGGAATAGTGTGGTAGATGTCTGCCACTCATACCCTGCCCAGGAAGGAAGCTGACAAGCCCCTTTCAAGGCTGTGGTGCTCTTTTTTTTTACACCAACTATTTTTTCTCTCAGTTGTTCCCATGGCCAAAAGAAGTGTGAGACTCTGGTGTATCATTCTAAAGATTAGGAATAGACTGGAAGAACTGGGGGAAGAAAGAGAGGAGTTAAAAAAAAAACAAAACACAATTCCTGTGTTGATTTTGTGTTGATTTGCAATGCCAAGATGCCAAAAGACTCTATTGGTCTTTTGAGATTATAGAGCCTGCAAGTGCTGGGACGTGTGCTATTGGATAGTCATGACAGTCAGGGAGGAGTATTATCTGCACCACCTGTGGAAGAACAGTTGGGGTACCATTCACCCCACCTCCCCTTACATCTGCTGTCTACGTCACCTCATCTCCCCTTAGACATCTGCAATGTGTCACTTCACCTACCCTTAGACATCTGCAGTCGACATATTCTTGATGGAGCTTGTCACACCAGGCTTATAGGTTGCAATACAGAAAATTCCAACTATATATTAGAAATATATATATTCTATATATTTCACTGTGAGGGTGATCTGACACTGGAACAGATGCCCAGAGAGGTTATGGAGTTTTCATCTTTGGAGATACTCAAAATTCAACCAGTCCTTGAGCAACCTGATCTTTTTTAGCCCTGATTTGAGCAGTGGATTGAGCTATATGTCCTCCACATGTCCCTTCCCACTTGAATTATACTGTGTTTCTCTGACTCTATAATCAGTAGAAGGAAATAGGCCGTTCGTTCCAAGGCACAGTCTGTCTGTTTTACAGATGTATCATTTCGGGAAAGATGAAGGTCTCCCAAATATGTTTCATTTTGGTTTGTTTTCTTGTCTGTATTGACTATAAAGAGGGCCACACACAGACATCTGCATTTCATCAAATTAATCCCATCTTTGGTGACAAAAGCATACTTGAAGCCCCTCCACATGCTTTGGACAACACTTCTTACTTGAGAAAGGGAGATGCAAGGCCTTCCGTCTCTTTTTGCTTACTAATTTCACTTCTGAGGATTCGCCATGTTTGCTCAATGTAAAAGGATGCCTGGTTTTTTACCTTCACGGAATGGACTCTTTTCCAAAGTCAGTGTAGAAATGGATCTTCCCAACAGAAAAGTCAAGGTCACAGTGATATTAGGCCACAAAACCCTTCTTCACTTGATCTCGACTCCAGCCTCGACCCAGCTGCAATGGTCAGTTTG
>NW_010545657.1:0-55658 GCF_000687285.1 Phaethon lepturus
ACTTGATGATCTTGAAGGTCTTTCCCAACCTAGTGATTCTGTGATTCTGTAAAATTCTGCAGTCACCTGAGACAAGCAGTGTTGGAGGCTGCTTTGACATTTCAATTTGAACTATTCCTCCAAACTTTATATTTGCATGAAATACTTAATCCAAACACATGACTTTTGGTTTAAAATGACAGCTGTTTCCTTTTAATGTGCACAAAGATATTGCAAAAACCACAGGAATTTCTGTAATGAACTTTTAAAGTCTCCCTGTTTTTTTCCCCCAGATCTCCTGGTGAGGATAAGTTATTGCCCTTCAGTGTTACTATGTAAGAAAACCAGATGACAACATTACCCAGAGAGAGCTGTAGAAAATTTATGATTTTGTCTGAAATACGTGCTTGAAGAAAAGGTTGCTTTTAGGTCTCCACTGATGCATTTAAACACTTGTTTAGGAGCCTCCAGAGCTGAGGTCTGCAGCCGTTCCCTGGCTGGAGGCACACTGCTGGCTGCAGGCACCCTCCTGGTCAGGGGAGCGGCAGCAGCCCCCAGCCCAGCAGCTGGTGGGAGTCCTCTTAGGAACTTTGGTGAGACCAAAATGGGGCTCTGGTGATCAGGCAGGCTGCGGTTTTAGTATCCAAAGAGTTGTTAATTGAGAACTGCGGAGAAGACTGAAATGCATGCAGGCAAAGCCATGAAGAAGAAACTTGCTCCTTTACCCATCATCTTTCTCCCAACAAGCCCAGATTTAAGCACAATAAATGAAGAGTAGAGATTAAATCATGTCCTGGAATAATAAGAAAAATATGATAGGCATGAGTAACTGTGGGTAACTTTGCCACTCCGTAATGAAATAAACTTGAATGGGAAGAATAATAGAGGCTGTTCCCTGAGGCAGGGAGGAGATGAGGGAGTAGAAGACAAATGAGTATGAGCTTTCTTCTCCAGGAGAGCAGAGCAGAGTGACCATTAAGCCCTGCAGCCATCCTGATGTTGCAACCTGAAAGGGGCACGGCTTGGTGGTCCAGGAGAGCCCTGCATGGGGAAATGGTGGGGCAGGAGCACTGTTGCTGATAGCAAGCTTTCATTTGGGTGTGAGCTGAGGACGTGCAGACCTGTGGGACAACCTGGGCTGCAGCGCAGGGGATGGGTGGAAGGCTTGTTTTCTTGTGGTCTGTCTTTCCATCGCCATGTTTGTTGTCTGCTGCTCCCTGTGCGACAGCACTGGATTTGCAAAGTACTTTGTACATGCCTGTACTGCTGGAGGTGCCTGCAAGGAGACCCACATTGACCTGAAGGCTTGAGTTTGCCCTATCCCTTTGTTAAACCACACCATATATTACAGGAGCACTTGGGAGTCAGCTGAAACCGTGGCCCGTTGTACGAGGATCTCATCTGATAAGTAGGTGACGCAGATGAGAGGTTCACATCCCTGTTTTACATGTGGGGAAATGAAGCGTAGAGAGATTACATCGCTTGGTGGAGATCTCAGAGGAAGCCAAGGGAAGAATAACAATTGAATCAAGGTCTTGGGAAGGCTGTTCTTTGCCTTTAATTAGTCTGTCAGAGACATGCCATAGTTTCTTATACAGTGTATCAATAATTACAAAAGCATACACAGCAGCCTGTCTTTGGAGAGATGCCCAGACAGGAAAACAAAACTGTTTGTTGAACAAGTAATGGGATTTGTATGAAGGCATAATAAATGAAATTTATTTTAAGGTAGCTTAGTAGATGGACATTGGTGCAGGACGCAAGGCTTACGCCATACAGCGAGAAAATGTTGTAGTTATCATTTTATTAAATTGCAGTATGAACATCCATACTTATTTATTAACAAGTCTTTTAGTGGCTTTCTATGTCTGGAAACAGAATTAATGTTACTGGCAACAAATGCCACATCTGGCAGTGGAGAAGAATGTAGCACCTCTTACTATTGTGTTCAAGCAGAAGTAGAGCTTGCTGCATGTGGCTTTGCTGTGCAGTGATGTGCAGAGTGGTCGGTCATGTCTGCCCCGAGGATGTGCTTATCTCACTCTTTTGAAGGGAAAAAAAAAAAAGGACAATGAAACCTTACAGATCTTGCACCTTCTGGTAAGGAGAATGATAAAAACTTGGACTGATACCTACCCCTCTCAGTGTCTTAGGTACCTGAGTAGACTTTATTTCTGTTAACCTTCTAGAGGGGATTGCCTGACTGGAGATCTCTGAATTGGCAGCATTATTTAGCACTCTGTGTTTTGTAAAGATGATCCCATAAAAAGTGAGGGAGACCGGCTGATGGCTTTTTGGTGTGTCTGTATGGAAGACAGTAATGATTTTGGTAGATGAAATGGTTGTCTTAATAGTTTCTTTACTAACGCTGGATGAAGTTGTGATGGCAATGACAGACCTATCCAGGTGATCTGAAGAATATACTGAAGTGTGGGTGGGTTGGAGCTAGTCCCCTTAATCTGTCCCTTGCCATGCCTGTGGTAAATCTGGCCACGAGTACCATTGTGTGGTAATGACGCTCAGGACCCGCCATGGCTACTCTTGGCTCTCCTGTCCTTCAGCAGGGCTGTGTTGTAGCTCTGCTCAGTGAAATTTGAAAAAAACAGTCTTGCAGGAACTCTATGCAGAGCTGAGCCCTCTCTTAGCTGCAGGTAGAAGTTGACTTTGGTGCAGTCTGCTGAGAGTTTTCATAGAAATTTCCTGAGAGTTCTCCGAAAGCCATTTTCCCATTCAGTGTCATTTCCGTACGTGACAGCAGCATTTTCTGAAGGAGCACCCTAATTACTAGGAAAGTTGACTCATCTGTTGCCTTACTGAAGAATAATCTTTAATTCATGATGGGCTGGGTGCTACTTAGCCATGGATTTGAGAGGGAGTTTGGCTTCTTTAAAGGCTTCAGTATTAAGCCCACCAGGTTTAGTTGAGTCTTTCTTGGCACATAAAAGCTTGGGAGGCTGGTAAGGCACACCAGTTCTGTTATTAATGAATTATTGCTTCTAAAACTTACTTTTGTATGTGGTGCAGTTCTTGAAGAGTAAAAGTGGTTTAAAAGAATACCCAGGAGAAACAGAAAACTACAAACTGTCCTGTGCCTCTCTAGAGATTGTTGGTGTTTTGGAATGTCAGACACTTAAAAGATTAAACAGTCAATATACAGCTAATGATATGAAGCAGGGCTTGATTTAAATCCCCATTAATGTCAATAGAAATAATTCTTGTTGACTTTGGGGGTGCACTTTAGATCTGTCTGTATGCTCCTCATGCGAGACAGTGTATGTATCTGAAGTAGCCAGACTGGACAGTCCTACATGCGGGTTGTCTACTGCTGACAGCAAAAGTGCTGGAGCGTCACTTGGAGAATTTCTTCATTGCTTGGGAGAATGACAGATACAAGCTGAAGGGCTGGAGGCAAAATGTTATTTTCTTTAATAAAAGCTCTCAAAGTATTCAAAACTGTCTCTCCGGTTTATACTGTCTAACTTCCTGGACTGCTTGTTTTTGTGGTGAGTTGACCCTGGCTGGACTCCAGGTGCCCACCAAAGCCGCTCTGTCACCTCCCTCCTCAGCTGGACACAGGAGAGAAAATATAACGAAAGGCTCGTGGGTCGAGATAAGGACAGGGAGATCACTCAGCAATTCCTGTCACGGGCAAAACAGACTCGACTCAGGGAAATAAGTTTAATTTATTGTCGATCAAATCACAGTAGGATAATGAGAAATAAACCAAAACCTTAAAAACACTTTCCCCCCACCCCTCCCTCTTCCCGGGCTTAACTTTTCTCCCAAGTTCTCTACCTCCTCCTGTCCAGCGGCGCAGGGGGACAGGGAATGGGATATGTGGTCAGTTCAAGACACGTTGGCTCTGCCGCTCCTTCCTCCTCAGGAGGAGGACTCCCCACACTCTTCGTCTGTTCCAGCATGGGGTCCCTCCCATGGGAGACAGTCCTCCACGAACTTCTCCAACGTGAGTCTTTCCCACAGGCTGCAGATCTTCACGAACTGCTCCAGCCTGGGTCCCCCATGGGGTGCAGTCCTTCAGAACAGACTGCTCCAGCCTGGGTCCCCCACAGGGTCTCAAGTCCTACCAGCAAACCTGCTCCAGCCTGGGCTCCTCTCTCCACGGGGCCACAGGTCCTGCCAGGACTCTGCTCCAGCACTGGCCTCCTCACAGCCTCTGTTGGACACATCCACCTGCTTTGGTGTGGGGTCCTCCGCAGGCTGCAGCTGGAGATCTGCTCCTCCGTGGAGCTCCATGGCTGCAGGGGCACAGCTGGCCTCACCAGGGTCTTCACCACGGGCTGCAGGGGAACCTCTGCTCCGGCGCCTGGAGCACCTCCTGCCCTCCTTCCCTGACCTTGGTGTCTGCAGAGCTGTTGCTCTCACATATTCTCACTCCTCTCCCAGGCTGCAGTTGCCCAGGTTTTTTTTCCCCTTCTTAAATCTGTTATCCCAGAGGTGCTACCGCCATCACTGATGGGCTCAGCCTTGGCCAGTGGTGGGTCCTTCTTGGAGGCAGCTGGCGTTGGCTCTTTTGGACATAGGGGAAGCTTCTAGCAGCTTCTCACTGTAGCCCTCCTGCTACCATAATCTTGCCACGTAAACCCGATAAAGTTTTGCAGAAAATAATATTGGGAAACTTTTCGGATGTGTTGTTTTGATGTATTTTCCTTCCCAATCCTGGAGGAAGTTGTTCGTGATAATGTGTTCCAGCAGCTTAGGAGACCGCACTGCAATAGGCTTATGAAAATCTTTCATGTCATTAAATCTCCATGAAAAATCACAAATGGGATTAAAAAAATCCAGTTTGTTCAAATGCTTACATTGCTGAAATAACCTTTCTTTTTTTTTTTTTTTTAATCTGTTGTAGTGTGTGGTAGTTAGGAATCTCTCTCCTAAGTGAACAAAAATGAACTTTACCATAAACTAAAATATTTTAATTGTTTTCCTTCCTACTTCTACATCTGATTAGAACTCTGCAAGGGGTAAGGACAATTCTCATGATCTCATCCTCTGTGGGATACCTCAGGAAGTGATGTAGCCCTAGTCTGGATGAAAGGGAGAGGACGAGGGTGTCTGCAAATGAGCATACGTTCAAGTCTGTGTCCTGTAACCATATCTCATGCCTCTGCTTGTGTAACTGCAGGGTAAATACCTGCATACAAAGCAACTGGGAAGTTCAGACCTCTGTCCTAAACCGAGATTTGGCTTCGTTAAGCCATTCTTCTTCTACTGTGTCTCGGGGAATTGCCTGAAGTACACTGGGACTCACCAAAGCCAAAGTTAGGGGTTTTATGATCGCTGCAAGACCACCCAGTGCCACATGCGGCAGCACCGAAACGAGTGGCTGTTTGTTCATCCCACAGCCTAAAGAAGGAGAAAGCAGATTTTCCTGGATGAAACCCCAAATCTCTCTTCATCCTGAACAGCTCAACATGGGCGGGAAAATTTCCTTTTTTATTATGTCTGTGGTGAAATGTGCTGTTAAAACCAATTTCCCTGGAACCAGCACAGTTTAATGGTGATTTATGCACTGAAGCAAGTCTGGCATTTAGATCCCTACTTGGTTCTTTATTATAATGTTATCACCCAGGTCACCTTTAAATTCAGGGGAAAAATGACTTTTTGACTAAAAGTAAATTTTTGCAAAGGCATTTCTTTTTTCGTTAATGACGCTTAGGATTTTGTTAAAAAACAAATAGCCCATTAAAAGTCCGCAGCCCAACACAGCAGTCAGACAGTGAAAGAGTGAGCTGTGTATTTGCAAGTCTTCATGCTTTCAGCCATAGGAGGGAAAATACATACAGCAAGTAAAGCACAGCACTGCGACCCATGCAGCAGCTTCACATTTGGGTGATGGTAATAGTCTAACGATGGCAGTCAGTCTCAGAGCAGGTCAATTTATTCCGCCCAGAAGCAGAAATATGTTGTACATCTACCCATAACTGAGATCTATCAGAACAACTGTAATGTATGTGAGGAAGAGAAAGCTATATACCAACAAAACCAAATTTCCACAGAGTAAGCCAGACACCTCCTAAATGTGTCCAAATTGCTCATGCTAAGCCTTGAAAGTTGCCCCCTTGACATGTGAGACATATCTTTTAAATGAAATGGAAAAGACTGTGGAGATAGTGTTTAGTTAAGCAGCTGGATGCTGTGGAAATTATTATCATTAGTACATACAAGTCCTAGTGTCCTTGGCAATTTTCAGTCACCCAGTGCAGGAGAAAGTGAAACACTGGTATAGATGTGTTAACAGTGAGAGCTGAGCATAATAGCAGGCATTGTATTCTCATCATGCATTCAGCAGCACGCTGTAAAAATTATCGGAGGAATATGTCAGCAGGATGTAAGCATTTGCTAGTCATCTGTCTTTTGGGATTTCAGCCTGGCAAAGGCCCTCGGTGACGTATCTTCTTACTTCCCAGTATCAATACAAGAAATATTTGAATAGGTCCATGTAATTTGTTCTGAGGGGAATATAAAGGATGTGAGAGAGGGAAAAGAGACTGAGATTCCTGTTTTACTTGGAGTGGGGGTTTTTTCCCCCCTTCTCCGTTAGTAAATTGAAAAACACTATCAGTTTTGGGGAACGTTTGATATGAAACAAGGAGTGGAGCAGTGGAGATGCCATTACAGCATTTTTCTTCTCCAGAACTCTGCCCACCGGGGCCTGTAATTCCAGCACGGAGCGAGGCTGGCTTCTTTGCTTTGCTGTCTTAGTCAGCCACTTTTTTGGGGGGTTTTTGGCAATGCTTTCCATGCCTGGTTCACAACCTGTTGCAGAAAAATTAGAGGTGAGATCCTAGTGAGATCCAAAACACCACCTGAAGCTGTGTCCCTGTCCTCCCCTGTTGAGAGGGGTTTCCTGTCGACGAACACGGGGCGCGGCTCCGGACACAGATGGTGTTTTGTGCACCGTCGGGCAATGAACTCCGTAACTGGGGAGCCCGTCTCCGTCTCGCGCTGCTCTGAACAGCGTTTTAAAGGCTCCTTTCAGCGCTCCAGCAGAGCTTTGTTGCTGCAGCTCGCAGCGCACACCGGGCTCCTCGGGGCAGCAGCAGCGGACGGTGGGACACACGGAGCTAATAAGCCAGTATCTCGTGAAGGTCCTTAGTAATTTGCTGCTGGAGGAGAGCTATCCCCAGCGCTCTTAAATAAAGAGTAGTTTTTTGTAACCCAGGACCTCTTGGGGAGAGGAGGAATAGGAGTGTTTGGGATCGGATGCTCTCTTGACCTGGTATTGTTTGCTCAAGTTTGGAGACGGCTGGATTGTTTTCTTGGCAGCCTCAAGCTTTCATTAAATTTTGATTCTTGTGTATTTAGAAAAGGGTACAGGAAGAGGTACAGCAGTTTTGTCAGAGTTTTCATGCTGATTATTAACTGTAAATTTTAATACAGGCTTTATGTTTTTTGTAAGGTAGAAAAACGTAGTAGCTCTTCTTCTCCTCCTTTAACTCTTTTGCTTTCCATGTCCTTTCAGGCAGCTGTTGAGGTCGTTCCCATTGAAGCAGTTTTTGCCCCAAAGAGCACATGACGTGGCATTGCAAACGGGCAGTGGGCTCAAAGTCTCACCGATGTTTCGGTGAAGCGAGAAATGTTTTAGTTTAGCGGTCACAGGGATCTTTAACTGGTTTTTTTTTGCCTTTGTGTCGGTCCTTGTGTGGAAGGGAAGCCTTTACTTTACCATAAGCAACTCAACAGCTGCTCTACTGAAATACTTTTATTTTAAACACATGCACTTTCATCTCTCTCTCTACCATTTTTCACCTTGCAACACATCTTTTAATCTTTCCCTGGCTTCCACAGTGCGAGGTTCTTGATCACATGTTGCGTACCTTAACATTTTCCTTGACTGCCAATGAGTTCCTGTCTCATTGCGAGTTGTATTGTCCTGGAAAGCTGTCGGTCATCTTCACCTCGCCAGGCAGGCGTCACAAGTAAGAAGTAGTAAATGAGAGAAATTGAAGTGAGGTCACTCAGTTTTGCCTCCTCATTTGTTTCTCTGGTTCCCTCACACTTCAGTAGTCACAAGTGGTAACATACTTTTGTTGAGACCAATCATAATGAGATTTTTTAGAAATCTTTGCAGCTGGATGTTTATATTGGTACCAAATACTTAGTGCGTATTTTACAGGCCAAAGAGCTAATTTTGAGAATCCGCTAGCAGCATTTGAATGCGTGTTTGTAAACTGAGGCTTTGAATAGGTTTTGTTTAAAAGCTGAGGAAATTTGATGATCTTTAGACCAGTGCTGCAAGCTTAGGCACTAATACCAAGTCAGTGGAAAATTGATTCATCTTTCCATTTGCCTTAATGGACTTTTGGATCAAACCCATGTTCTTAAAAGCACTTGAGTGCATGAATAGTGTCAAGTTTTTAGACAGGTTTTTAATGGTTGCTAGTGGAACCCCAGGTATGTTGACATCTGCAGATGGGGACTTCTGCCTCCGACTGACGGAACCAGTGCCCATGTACGCTTGTATCTGAAAAAGGGAAAGCCCTCTTTGGCCCAGCCTAAAAAATCAGATGCTTTTATTTTATAAGTAATTTATTAAAGAAATTATACTTTATAAAAAATAGTGTAAAAAGACAGTCCACCCTCCTCCTTCCTTAAGAAATGCTGGAAGTTTGGGAAAAAAGTTTTTTCCTCTGTGTGGTGGTTCAGTGGTTTAGCTGTGAGATAGTGCTCTGAGCCTGCCACTGCAGTTATGTGGCAGCTGCCTTTACTGAGTGCCACAGAGGCTGAAAGAGTATGAGCAGAGCTCTGTACAAGATAACAAAAAGTTTCGCCGTGTTTAAAAAAAAAAAAAAAATCAACAGAAGCACTACTAATCTACATCATTATGCTATAGATCCTTCAAATGCAAATGATTTATTACTTTGCCCTTACAATAAATTCACTGCAAAAACAACTCCTCACATTTCTTATGCTTTTAACCTTGGCCTTGACTGCTGAAAATGTTCTTTCTTTAATGCTTCAGCATTCCTACTGCTTGGCAAGCTTATGGTTTAGCACATACGGGGAATTTGATTGAAAGGCTGCGCTACATTTAGAATCCAATTCGCAGTGGCCAATTCACTAAGGATGCAGCACAGCTCAGTGAAGGAACTGCTAAGGTTTGTGGAAGCTGAGGTTGGTTATGCCGAAAAGCAGTTACCTTTTTAGTTAGTGCAAATTGGCAGAAACTTTCTCTAGCAGGTGCCTGGTTGATCTTGTCCTCCATTTGTGTGACGCCATCTCCAAGAGTGGGGAGAAGCCTCTAGGAGCTGGGATCTGCCATAAGGTGTGGGAGGGCAGCTTTGCACACTCTATCTTGCACCTCCTATATATAGATCAGGGCAAATAAGAGATAATACAGTTCTGCAAAAATGTCATAGAAATTTTAGTGCCCTGCATGGTGCATGTGTGACCACGACATAAGCAACTACCAATAAAATACTTTGTAAAGGGTCTTCTGAGGTGCGATTTTATGCGTGAGTTTGGTAAAGTCCAGTCTGACTGCTGCTGGATACTTGATGGTGCTCTCTTTTTTTCCTTTCCTCCCCTCATTTGTATGAGCTTTATGTCAGAAATCAGAAGTAGTGAAACAAAGAGAAGATAAGATACTTGCATGAAGAAAGTCAAGGCTATTTGAAGCTTATTCTGTGACTTCATTCTATCTCCTTTTGTTGGCTTGAGGCAGGAAAGGGACATAGGAAATTTGCATGAAGGTGGAATTACTTCTACTCTTTCCTCTTTGAATTTACATGGGCTACTAAATTTTTTACTGAGGCCTAAGGGGTAATTTCATCAAGGTCCACTTAGGCAGGAGCTGGCCCACGGGAGCCAGTCTTGCTGGGCCAGCCAGATGCTGCGTGTGGCGTCGGTGCTGCACTGGGTGAGGACAGAAAATGCCCCCCGCTCGCCTGCACAAATGCAAGACATGTTGTTCGTCTGGGACTTTCACGAAGTCCTGGCAAAACACATCTGCAGTCTGGCTCCTGAGGAGGGTCTGCTCTGCATGTAGCCCTTGGGTAGCCTGAAGGAAGCCTGAGGAAGCCCTGGGAGTCTTCTCAGTTCTGCCATGTTGAAATATTACCTTGGCCCCCATCCTGGAGTCCTTACATGCTTTGCCAAATTTGAGCTCTAAGCAAATAATGAACCTGTATCACAGGCATGTTCCTCATCTTTAATCATTCTTGTGTATAAAGAGCTTTGATATTATTTGGATGGAAAGTTCCAGCTGTAAAGAGCAATCCTTGCTCTTATCAACAGTTTGCAAATCCTGTCAAACTTTTGTTTTAGGGGAGTTTAAAACTACCTCATCGTCCTCATTTGAAATCCAGGGAAACTAATTGTTCCAGCACTTTTGAAAACGTATTGCTGGAACACAGAAATACTTACAAACTTCCAACTGGCTGCCCAAGTGCATACAAAAACGTTAGTGGTAGAATAAGGAATTTCACGAGGTTTTTGCCCATCCCAGATTATGTTCAGAGAGCTGCATTACTCTGGCTGTGACTTTACAGCCACCAGGGAGAAAAAAGCAAGGCCTATGTAAACTGCTATTTTAAAAACAACTTGTAACCTTTCACAATTACTCAGCTACTTCTTTTCAAGTTGGTAAAAATCTTTCACTAAAAACAAGAGCTCTGGTAAAGGTGCATAAGGGATCTTGATGGCCAAACTACCTTGAAACCCAATAGAAATTGGATACTTGAACTCGTCCATTTCTTCTGAAAATCTCAGCCTTAGTCCCTCCATTGCAGTGGGGTTTTCTGGTGAAAAAAAGTTCCCTTTCAGAGCTAGGTAAATCCTAATGATTTAAACCCATCTTTTACATGTGTCTGGGGGCAGGGGGATACACTAGGTAGCTCTCTGGCTTCCATTGGCACAGAGAAAAGCAATGAGAGACCCTATTCAAAACCAGTATTAGCAGTGGATTGAGGCTGCAGGGAGCAGCCTGAAAATTTGGAAAGTACAGAAGTGAAGGACCCAGATTACCCTTCCTTACTCTTTCTCTCTTTCTTTTTTTTTTTTTTTCTTTCATAGAGCTTCAGTGTAATTTTGAACAATTACATTTTTGGTTTCATTTTGTTTGTTTTGATTTTTCCTGCAAGGCACTCGCTTTTTTGCTTCGAGAGCGGGAATCGAGAAGTTTGCCGACACAACGCACCAGGACTAAACACCGAGGACAAATGTCTGGGTGTTAAAGAGCTGCTTTGTGTTTCATTTTATCTTGTCCCTGAGCCAAAGTGGATCTGAGTCGTTCAGGAAAAAACCCTGAATGATCACAAGCAGCACCAATGTTAAGTTTTTGCAGCCCAGCTTACTTGCAATAAATGCTTTCTATGAAGGGTTGTATGGCCACCCTGTTGCATACCTTTATACTGTTTCTCTGGAAAGGCTGTGTTTTGATTAGGGATTTCCCCCCAGTTTTTTGTTAAAAGCTATTTAATCTTGCAGAAAGCTTTGTTTGTAGCTGCTGACAATTAAGCCAGCTAATTAAAAAACACTTCTGGAACAGGTTACTTGGCTTGCTTGGCTTGGCACTATGTCTCTGCACAGAAAGCGTGAGCAGATCTGCTGGGCACAGCACCGCTCCCAGACTGTTAGGATGCCGCGGTGAGGCTGCCTGTTGCGATCAAAGCACCGGAGCCCCGTCCCCACGGGACTAACACAGCTTTTAGCCATCTTTGCATCCTGCTGTTCCTGCATTAGTTGACTGCTGACCAAGCGTATGTCAGCCTTCCCAGGCTGAATTGCTGCGAGCAGCTGTAGGGCAAAGAGAGAAAATTGGGGGACAGTTTGTCTGCACGGGTTAATACAGACTTGTCATGTCTCATTTGCTTGCCTCTTGGTCCTTCGTGCAGCGCGGTGCCTGGCTGTGCCACCTCAGCGCCTCGGGGGCATGGCGCATCTCCGGTGGCGGAGTGGTGTGCCACTGAGTCCGTGCCTTCGGAGCGGGGCCCACGGTTCACGTGAACCAGTGTTCCCAAACCCCGGCCTCCTGCCACGTGGTCCTGCACGCAGCTACAATGTGCCCTCACAGTCTTAAGGTCATTTGACTTGTTACAGGGGATTTCTTTCATTTGAGTTGAGTGGGGTAAGTAAACTCTGCGGGGCTCCTTCCTTCACTGTCGATAGCTTTTTTTTCCCCCTTCCCAAAATTACAAGTAACTCAGCGCCACTTTTTTCTTGCCTCAGTCATTTTCTCCAGCAAAAGTCAGGGGCCATCCCCTCTGGGTGGAGAAAGCAGCTCTGAAGTCTGAGCATCCCAGGGCAGTGCTTGGTGCCACCTCGTGTCTCTGAGGTCGGCTCGCCTCCCTCCTGCCCCCAGAGAGGGAACCTTTGCAGGTTGCAATTCCCAACAAAGCCTCCTTGCTTCTGCTGCCATTTTAATAATTTATTTACAGAAATTGTCTATTCAGAAAAACCTGCGGGGTGTCCCCTGAGCGCACCTATGTATTTTTAAAGAGATTTTAGCTGACTCTGCTGGTGTGAATGATGAGATTGATTAGGGAAATAAAGACTTGTTAAAACAGAGAAGTAAGAGGTCATTCATTACCCTATACCACCGCATACTATTGGTTTCCAGCTATTAAGAATACATGAGATATAGGGCTGTTGGAAGTGGACACACAATCCTTGCTTTTATACTAATGTAGGCTCTAGCCCATGTAATTCAACAGTGTCCTAAAAGTCCTGCTTATAGTTTACAGACTCCCACTTTGAAGCGTGATACTGTTAGTACTCAAGATTAAATTTCAGCACTTGGTAAATTACGAATAATTGTCTCCACATTGCTCAGTTTTGTGTAAGGGAAGAGCCAAGCAAGATTTCCACATTCACCATCTGAGCTTGGTTGGTTGTGCCATGCCTGTCGAGTAGTGGAATGCGCTCAAGTCCCCCATCACATCTCCACCGCTTTTTGGGATCTGTAGGTATTTATTACCGGCCAAGGAAGTTTGAGGGCTTCAGGGTAACCTGTTGGAAATGTATGGGAACGTCTCTCAATAAGCAATCTGTGATTGCTTTGGCTTAAGGTAAAATTTAGCATCCAGGCGAGCCCGTAGAGGAATAAAGACATGCTTTCTTTCCCCCTGCAGCACGCGGAGCCGGGGCTGGGAGGTGAGGGTGGAACAACGCTGACAGTGTTCCCGGGCACCCGGCTGCCTCCCCTGCCGTAGTTTTCCACAGTGGCAGAGGCAGTTGAGCAATCTGCAGAGGCAAGGCAAGCCTTTAAAGGAAAATTATGTGCACTGAGAAAAAGAAAATAAGGCAGGGTAGTGACTCCCAAGCCGGCATCTTTGCTGTGTGCCTTCAGTCAGTCTCCAAGCAACCGGCAACGTAACAAGGACACAATGAGTCAGACTCAAACAGTGCTGTCTCTGCACCTTCATATAGAGGTCTATATATACTCAGTCTGTACGAGCCCAATCTTAGCTTCCTTATCCACGCTAACTGATTAAACGTGAAGGGCTGGCAGGCACCTGGCCACCCTGCACGCCGGGTGCGGGCTCCTCAGCCGGATCTCCAGCTGGAGCGACTGGGCTGCGGGTCAGCACCCCTGCTTCTGCCAGGCCCCTCTGCGGCCATCCGCAAAGCCTACAGCTTATTTCCCAAAGACTCCGTTAATGTTGCAGCTTTTCTAAGGCTTTGTGCTGAGTCTGTCTTCCTCCTGGAGATTTGCAGCTTGCCTGGACTTTGAAAGGTGAAGGTGCATGGGGATGGGTAATGACTTCTCTGTGAAAGAGGTCCCTGAACTTTGGAGCACGCGCGGGGAGCATCGGCGAGAGGTGCACAGCGTGCTTGGATTTATTTGCCCCGTCTCGGCGGCGATGTTGGCAGTACCTGTGCTTGGCACAGGTCAGCGCTTTGCTGAATGCCTGGTCTCGGTGCCAGCGCTGCTGCCGCAGACAGCACAGCTTGCTGTTGGGCCACGGGAAAACACACTGGGGTAGTTTCATCTATTTTAGGTGCGTCATTGGAACCGGCTCAACACAGATATAATAAAAGCACACTTTATAGCAGAGAGGAAACTACTGAAAGAGAATACTGTTGCAAAAAAAGCGTGAAGGAAATTTCCACTGCTTGCAGAAGCCCAGCTAGGTACACTCTCCGGCGGTAACTTCTTCAGTCCCCAGTGTTCTTCTTTCAGAAGAGGTCAATATTTATGATTTTTTTTTTTATTTTTTTTTTTTACAGTCAGGACATGTTGGAGGTGATTGATAAATGTAAGATACCAGAAGTACAGTGTACATTGGTTTGGGTCTGAAAAATGTTAATGGGCACATCGCAGCCACTGACCGGCCCTGAGCAGTGGTCCTCCGGGGAGGCCACCAGATGTGGGGCTCTCCGTGCCTCCGCAGGGCTGGCTGTGTGCTCGGCCACTGCTAGCGCTTGTAGCCTTGGTCCCGTCAAAAAGCTCCAGCAAAAAAAAGAGGAGGAGGAAAGAAGAAAATTAAAACCCAGTGTTTATTGTTTGCTTCGACTCATTAGCCCCTTTCCGTTGGCAATAATTGTGGCGGGCTGGTAACGAAAGCCAACCCAACCCAACAGCACTGTGGAGATGGTCATTTTTAATAAAGACGTCAGTCCAAGCACTCGGGATCCTGCGGTATTTTTACTGTAAAAAGAAAAAAGCTCCTCTTCACAATAAGTGTTGGCCCTCAGCTAATGAGTGGAACCACGGAGCCTGGGGCAGAGCCCTCCCCTGCCAGCGGCGCAGGCAGCGCCCGCTTCATGGCACCCTCCCAAGAGCTGCCTGGTGGAAGAACAGTGCGAAGTCGCAGGCTCCCGGCGCCGTGCGAGGGGAGGCGGGAGTACCTTGGCAAAACCTCGGGATTTTGGCACGGGTAAAACCCACGCCTGGGCTCTCTGTGGGGCATGCCGGCATCGCCGTGTTAGCTTTTAATGGGAATTAATTGTCAGGCTCTCGCGGTAAACACAGTGGTATGTGGCCTCTCCTCGCCAGTGCCGGACTGCCGTGACAGTTACAGCTCATCACCCCCTCCGAAGAGAAATGCCCCCTTTTCGGCAGGGGTTGTGGCAGCTGGGACACCGATCTCAATTTAGGTATCTCTAGGTCTGTTCATCTCACCCGTCTGGCCAAGGTTTGTCATTTTCTCTTCTTGGATGATGCAACCTTTTTTTTTCCTCATCTTGGGTGTCAGTTAAAAAAAGACTTTTCTGGAAAATAAAAATGCCATTTGAGGAAAACAACAAAAAAAGACGTTTATGTATTAAAATAGAAAACTTTACTTACTTCAAAACACACAACTGTGAGGTTGACTCAGAATAGGTTTGTTAACCATACAGTCTCGATCCAAACCAAAAGATTACACTTCATGGATAAAGATTCACATTTATTTTGTAAATTCTGGTACATGTTCTTTTAGTCTGCTGGAAAAAAACCCCACTGTAATTTATTTTACCTTTTCACTACTTCTTTCCCCCTCCCCCATTTTTTACATTCACCTTTAGTCTCCATGATCTATAAAAATAACCCTAATTCTCTTCTGCTCTGGATAAACCAGTAGCTATTATAAACTAGAAGAAAAAGCCTCTTTCACATTGTTGATATTGGATGTTTGTTTAATTTCAGTAGGGCTTTCTAAAGGTGTAGTGCAAGTAGAGTTTATTACTATTTGAGTCTTTAATTGCTGTAGTAATTTTTTTTTACAGCTCCTTATTTTTATGTTTAAGGGTCCCCAGACACTTTGATTTATTGGCATTGGTGAATGATTGATAAATGATTGAGGTTAAATAGAAAAACTGAAGGCATTGTACGAAATAGAAACGGTGCCAGAATGACCGTGCAGGACCCACCAGTATATTTAATGTGATGCATTCTACACAGCTGCTACAAGCTACAGCCAAAGCTACCACAAATATCAACTGTTCCCTGGGAAGGGACTAAAAAATATAGTAACAATAAGAGTGGGGTTTTTCTTACTGCTAATCAGAAGTGTGGTTTGTTCTATTGCAGTCTAGCTTTTCATTTCAGTGTCTCAGGGTGTTTATTTCTGGAATGTCATAACCACAAAAAAAAAAAAAAAGAAAGGTTACAGACAGGGTTTTCACAGGCGCCTAAAGCAGTTAGGCACCTAATTTCTGTGACGTTTCGATGGGAGTTGGTTGTTTTTCTCTCTTACACTCCTTTGAAACAGCAAACAAGGGTTTCTGTTTCAGGCTTGTTCAGCACAGCCAGCTTCCCCTGCCATCGGTCACTATTCTGCTTACAGGCAGATTTTGGGCTCAGGTGCCTGGCAGAACCTGTATTTTTATATTACTCCTATTTGTAATCTAAATTCTGAACAGTTTACACTTAGCAGAGGAAGAAGTAATGAGTATTTGTTCCTGGGTTCGTGGCAGTGTTTCGTGGAGACGTGGGGGTGACTGGCAGCGGGCTGTCCCCACTGATGCTTCTGTCCGACCGGTCGATGAGCGGGTCTGATTCGGGGAACGCTGGGCAGGGCGGGGGAAGCGGGTCTAACCTGCCGCAGCGCGAGTCTCCCGTTGAACCGAACGAAGCGTGACACAGACCTGCACCCTGACAGGCGACAGCCGACTTCGGCTGGGATCTGGAGCAAGCCCAGCTAGGCATATGTTCGCAATCAAAAAGTCATTAAAAATTCACATTGACAAGTTACTCAGCTTGGAGCCTGCCTGTGAAACTGTGCGCTCCGGGCAACGCAGTAGCGCAGGCTCGATGTTCCTGGTAATCTTTCCGAATCCTGTGAATCCACGGGAACTGGGAGAAGGGTGCTTTCTCTGGTTGGATTTTCATTTTCTTAATCTTTAGAGAATGATTTCCCTTCCACCAGGCTTGGGACAGATGTCTTCTGAGGGGCTTAGCTCTGAACATCATCTTTCTTGGCACGCATTCCGATGAAACTCGGGGCGGGGGGCAACAGTAATTTTGTCCTACGTTAATCCTGTGGGCCAATGCCATTGTCTGGTTTGTCTCTGATTTCAGTTGATAAATACAAAGAAAGATCATTAAAAGGATTGTGTGTGAGGACACCCACCCCCCACCTCAGGTGCAGCCATAGGAAATCCATAGGAAACAGGTCGTCCACAGGCACCTTAGAAATGGAGTGAGGTGCACCGTAACATGATGAGTTAGATCAAAACAAGTTTATTATGGGTTTATACAACACACTGGCAAAGAAAAATAATTTGATACCGAAAAAGCAACAAATTACAGGTTGCAGTAATTTGCTGCTGGCAGCCACACTTGCACCTTGGCGTGGCGTGATTGACAGGTACTGCAGGCTTTCCGTGAACACCGGTGCCACTTGAAAGTGCGGTGGGCTTCACCCTCCTCTGTGGGGAGCTCGACGTTTCCCACTAAATATTTCTCTTGGTCGTGCCTTCTCTTACAGAGCGTGTCACTGGCGCCTGCTTCCTGAGGGACGGGGCTCTCTCTGGTGGTCTCCCAAAGCGGGAGCGCTTCCCTTCTGGTTTCCTACACAGCGGCTCTCACCGAAGCTGGAGATGTAACTGAAGTTTGTGCTGTCCCACCTACCAAAATCTCTGTGCTACCCTTCTGTCACTGCTCTTCCAAAGGTGCAGACAGCCCTTGAAGGAGGCAGAGGGGAGAAGTGGGAGAAGATGATCGAGAAGTCCCCTTCTATTGCATCTCAGGGAGAAATACAGCCCTGGAGCAATTAATTACTGAAGAAAGCAGATATTTAGCAACTTCTTTGTGGTATGACAGTCTTTGGAAGAATGAAAATCATTAAGTAGTCAATCCTTGCTCAGAGTCAAGCTTTGGATAAATTAGCAACTCTTCAAGGCACAATTTTGTTAATTGCCAACAATTACATACTTTGTTTTTACATTAGGCCAGCTGTGCTAAAAGTTCCTGTGCCTCTGGTGCATTTTCCATTTTTTAATGGGCTTGGTATTAAACCTCAACAACCAGGAACTTGTTTTTATGTTGGAAAAAGTTCCATGTGTGATCTTTAAAATTAACTGGGTAATTTTAGCCCCTCAGTATTATTTGCAGAGTTTTGTTTGCTTGTTTATGAATCCCTTCTTCTCTCATTTTGGTTATTTAAGTACAGTCTTTTTGACTTTGAGGTCATTTTTACGTGACAAACACTTACTTGATCCCGGAAAGAGATGTTTCTAGTTTGGATTAATGCAGATCTGAAAAACTTGGCTGCATACTGTTTGATAAGGTGTGAAAATATGGGGTTTTACGATTATTTGCAGATCAGTTAAATGCAGTGTAAACCAATTTCTGAGTTTATTTACTCTCATGCATTCGCTTGGGCATGTGGACTAACCTCACTTTTGGGATGTGGGACAAGGACAAACACAGGACTGTGTGAATGAAATGGATGTGTTTGCTACAGCTGAGCATGCAGTTCCCAAAGTTCAGGATGTGTAAAAATACGCAGTAAAAACACTGATGGCCTGTGCCAGGCAGACAGTGCCTCTGAAGGGTGGGGCTCCAAAACGCTGCATAGCATTTAGATTTCTTTCTTTTCTTTAGAAAGGGGAATCGGCACAAACAGAAAAGTCTCCTCTCCTCTGAATTAAAGAGAAGGCATGCAGCAGCTGAGGGCACCGTGGCTGCTGGTGGAGGTTCCTCTCGGGGAAGAATTGGGTAATACCAACTCAAAGCATCGATACTGGGCTCAGTGGAGGTAAAATGGGCAGAGAGGTCCTCAGCACAACTTAATGTCAATGACCTGAGGGGTCCACATCACATGTGCAAGACCTACGGTGTCTGGACGGGAGTGGGGCAAGCGGGTGTCCCGGTGCATCCCAGGTGTTCTAGGCTGCTGCTTGGACCTCAGCAAACCTCTCTTGAGTCTGGTCAGCATGTCTGTGTTTCAGGAGGTGTGAAAAGTGTGGCTAATTCCCCAAAGTACTGGAGGAAGCAGGTCCAGGAAAGAGCATCCAGGGGCTCTCCCAGACTAATTTGGTAATAGGAAGTCGACCAAAGCTGGCGATGGTTGGAGCAGCTCATCCTCTGGAGCAGTCACCAGCAGAGACGTGGTGATGTGCATGAAGTGGGTTTGCATGCCAGTTGTTACCACAACTGTGTTAGGTGCTAGCTGGCACCTTCGCCAGCTTGGTGAGCACAGAGCTCGCTGGGGTTTGTATCTTCTGCCGGTGGCAGGAGAGAGCATGAAGGTGCATTGCCATGCTTTCTGTCCTTGCCTCCTTACCCGAACAGCACTTGAAAAACCCAAATACAAGCAAGCGGGTAAAATAAGTGCCCTATTGAGAGGGGGACTGACTGTATTGCAACAGTGAAGCTTTACTCCTCACCAGAATAACTCTTCTTTCTTTTTAATATCCAGTGCAGGAAGTTTGTGCTCTTGTATCTAAGTAATAAATTTATGGTTTTCTGAGACCCTGCAAAAGTGAAACCTGCTGTGGATCTGGTCCAAAGCCCATTTGAGTGAATCACATGGACTCCCATGGCTTTGGCAGAATTTATGAATCAAGTCTTACAGCTTTCAGTATACTACAAACAGAAAACTCTGTGTTACTATTTTTGGTGAGTCACTTGCTCTTAGATAGCTCTTAATGGGGGAGTGGAGCCATCAGTCAGCTCTCTTCCCTCAGGAATTACCTCTCTGCCCCTTCAGAAAAGCAACTTCTGTTCTTTGGAGCTGATTTTCCTTTTTGTAATTTCCGTAGTTAACTGTTTAGTGGAGAAACTCTAGTGATTTTTTTCTCTCTCCTTGCCCCAGTCCTTATTGTCTAATATGGGGAATCTCTACCATGTGATGAAATCCAGAAAAGTGAACATGTGTTTGAGTGTGTGCGAGAGAAAGGTGACCTCTCTTTCAATTTACCAGTGTGGCAGGTGGCCTGCTATTAGTTCTCCAGTTAAAGCACTAAATCATGTTAATACTGCAATCTGAAATTTTGTTCATGGTGTATCTGTTAAATCACCCCTTTAACCTCTTTTACTTCCACCAAATAATCTGTCCAAGAAAAATTTGTGCAACTTCTTTCTCTATAGTTATCTTCACAAGATTAATTATAGTATATATTAAAGTAACATATTTTACACACAACGTCAGTATAGTTTTCAAATACTCTACTTGTTTTTAATCTGCACTATAGTTGTGCACCAGGCCTCTGATCTAACTGGAATATAGCATTACTTTGATTTTCCCTTTGCTAAATACTGCTGTCAAATTACAGACCTGAACTGAAACCTGATAGGATTAACAGGGTTTTTTTCTGAGTTAACTGGACCTTGGAGATGCCACTCCACTTCTGGGTGTCTGCATGCAGTCACCGCTGAGTTTTTCCCGAGTTTCATGTTAACGCAAGTTTAACTGATGCTAACAAAAGCTTTATTCTACTGACTCCTATTGATATTTGAGGCTGTATGGATATTGGTGAGGGGAAAAGCTTCTACCTACAAAAAAGTCATGCTTTAACTATCCTGCTTTGACTATTCCCTGGGATATTCCTTCAGGCCTTTCTGGCATAGTCTCATCCTGAATTGCTGACACACTCCATAAAGTTGTGGTCATATCAGGGAGTCTTTCCCCCAGGTCCTAGTGGAGATGTCTGATCCCTCTCCTGCTTGAGTGGGAATATTGCCAGACCTCTGTAAGGAAAATCCATTCCCACTCTATAGAAGCAGGAAAAAAAGTTTTCGTCTCTTCATGGTATTTTTAGATACACTTTAAAACCTGTCAGTTGATTAGGTGTAGGTTGCCTCTTACCCTGTGCTTCTACAGCTCCTGGCTCAGTGAGACCTTGATGAAGTTTTGGGGCACCATGGATGTCATGAATCTTGATGTCTTTCCCACATTGTGGAATATCATTGCCTGCCTCTTCCACATTCAAAAATCAGGTAACTTTACAAATAGCCAGAATGTAAAGAGATCTAAGGGTTGTTTTCTTGATGCCATCCCCTTGTTCCTTTCACACACTGGTCTTGTCTTGCTCTGCAGTAGCATCTGTGTGCCACAGATCTGGGCTCATCGTCGCAGATCCTGTGCGTAATTATACAGAACCAAAAATTTGTTTTGACTTAGAAAAGAGAATCATTTTTATATGATCTTACTATCTTACTTGGGGTATTTCCAACAATTTGGTGGTTGTTTTTTGTTTGTTTGTTTGTTTGTTTTTCTTTTACCCCTTTCTAAAATGATACTGGGTTTCTGTTTTTGTTTTGGAAGGGCTTTCCTCCTATGTTTCAGCACCGAGTGCAAGTGTCTCTTCAGCTTCTCTCTACCCTATCCATTTCCCCATTTAAACTGTTGAACTGAGAAGTTACTGCTTCACATTTGCATTCTGGAAATGTCACTGGAGCCTGCAAGGCATTAGATTTTGCAAGGGTTTGTTCAAACGTTTATCACTGGCTGCTGCTCGGGGGGGATCGGCGTTTTAGCTGCTGCTGGCAGAGGAGATGCCGACACCAACCCGAGTCTGCTGGAGGCTGCAGCTTGAAAACATCCTCTGCTGCCTTTGCTTTTGGGTTTCGGTGTGCTTACAGCTGATTAAGCAGACTCCGACCAGTGAGTATTTGTATTCTCCAAGCTCCATGTCCTTCCCTTTGTGTCAGCGGCGTGGTTGGAGGCACGCTGCCTCACAAGCGCTCTTAAAATGTGACGTCTTTGTTGGAGACAAAGCATCACCTGTGGTAAGCAGCGTGTTTAGGCTGAAGGGTCCTATAATGCGACAGCCGTGTAGCGAGGCCGGCTGGCAGGTCGTGCCTCGCACAAGGCACCGTTGTTTGGCAGCCTGGTTAACAGGGCAGATTTGGGCATTTCTCCTCTCTGCTCGCTGGGGCACCGTCGTCATCTCTGCCCCTTGGTTCCCTCACCTGTTAAGTGTGCACAGTGCTATCTGCTCATAGCTGAGAGGCAAAGCGCAGTCAATAACGGGAGCGTTTAGGTAGACGTTATGTTTATGACCCCTAATGATCTAAACAGCGATTCTCTGTGTGTGCAAAATGCTGTCATCACGCAAGCCCCAAAATGAACTTTCCAACACGCTGTCAGACTGGATATGCTGCTGAGTAGCATCGCCCACTTTTTAGCTTTCAAAGGCAGCTTTCTTGTCATTTCTGCCCATCAGGAATACCTAGGGACCGAGTAAAGGACCCACTGGATTCTTAATCAGTCAGTAGCAACAACACTGTTTTTCTTTTATATGGCATCATAACGCAAGAATCTGAACATAGCACTCCTGCTATTAACTTATAACACTTAATAAACCCCATGGGGTAGATGGTAATTATTATACTCATGTACAGGCAGGGAGGTGGAGATTCAGAAGGGTTTGGTGACTGTGTAGTGTTCACACCCAGTTATTAAAGCCCATGTCTTCTGACACCCTGTCCTGATTTCCAGCAACAGACATCCCATTCAATCCCTCACACAGAAAAAGACAAAAAGCAAGCTGTAAACTGATGGGCTTTTCAAAAATACAGATCTGAGGCTCTATCTTTGTTAGCAATGTTCCTGTCCCTAGTGGCTCCCTCAGAGTCAGAGGCTCAGCATGAGGAGGGCTGCTTGTCCATCTAGGGAACCGTTGGCCCAAAGGATTTCCAGATACAATTATCTGCTCTTAAAGATCGTTTTGATAACTGGTTATGGTGTTAAACAGGGAAAATCGAACCATCAGAGGAAATTATGCTTAAAACTGCTCTTTGGAAAAGTGCAGCAATCTGGTCCTTATGGTTTCATGTGAATTGGCATGGTAACAAGCATCATTTCTCCCTTTACTACCTCCCTCTCCCCGCAACTTAAACTTTATGTCTGCTATAAAACGTTGTTTGAGAGATGTTGTCACATCTCTGGCATGATGATATATCACAGCAGTAACACAATAGGGACTGTAAGTGTCTGGAGCAGGGGAGAGATCTCAGGAGCAAATCCAGAGGTGAACCCAATGGAAGATTTATTTTGATCCCATGCTCGCTTGCTGTCTGGAAGAAGGCTCTGCTGCAGCACCACTGAATCACTCCTTATAGCCAAGTTTTATATTAATAGCTGGCTTGAGTCAAGCTTAGCACAAGCAAGCACTTTATTTCCTTCTGTCTGAGACACACATTAACCTTGTTCTTCTTTGATACTATAGGGTCAGCCCCCATTTATCCAACCAGCTCAGAAGCTCCATTCTGGAGGAGGCCAGGTCTGCAGAAAGCCCTTGCACCCCTTCCCCTTCCCTTGGGGAAGTTGCTGCTGCAACTTCTTTGCTGCCAGCTGCTGCACAGGGTTGTTTTGCCGATGTCTGCTGAAGGGACATCTCTCTTCTCCGTTGATAGAAGCTGGAGGTCGAGATTGTCCCCTGTTTTTCCAGAGGGAACTGTGGGCCAGTGGGGCTTCTGCCTCTACTGGCATACAGAGGCATGGCAAGAGGGAGGGACCATCTTTCTCCCAGTTCATCCTCAGCCCAGCCCCATCGTCAGGTGCCACTCTGGAGTGAGGAAAGGTGGGACGGATTCTCTCCTTAACCAGTGTTGTATCTTGTGTGCTGGGTACCACCTTTCAAAGGCGGTAACAGGAAGGTGATTTTGCCTCTGCTGAGGCTCTCTGAGGTTATTTGAAAATCTCATTTGCTCCCTTAAACTCTTAGTGCAGTCCCCAAGGGCCACATTTCCAACCATCACCGGCTCCCAAATAATAATAAAAAAATTAATGAGTTGCGTGATTTAAAAACAAAACACCTAAAGAGGTGTTTGCTTTTATCTCCTGTTCAGTTTTTAAGTCTGAGGTTGTGCTTTTCACATCTATGTCACTGCAACCATCAGGGAAGTGCCCTGCCACTTGGGTGGCTGATGAGAGTCTTGTCTAGGTATGTCAGCTAAGTAGGTATGTAGCTAGGTAGCCTAATCCCTTCTCCCAGCCACTAAGGCTGAAAGAACATACTGGTATTATGAAGCTTGCTAGCGTGCTGTATAATTAAAGCAGCTGGCAGCAAGGCATTCCCAGATCCTGGGTCTTCAAAATGCAGTCTGTGTTTGAAAAACTGAAATTAATTCAAAACAAAATTTTCTTGGACTTCAAGAGCACATATAAACTGGCTCTGACAGAACCATGGGTCCTTTGTAAATTGAATTCTTGGAGGTTCACATAGCTCTAGAGGCTGAATTATAACCAGCACATCTCTTACGCACAATCCAACTTTGACAAAACCAGAACATTCATAAAGGCCAGTTAGGGTTTGAGTTTTTTCCCTTTTATTCTTATTTTTGTCTGGATTGGCTGCAGGAAAGAGGGACCGTCTTGACATGGATGAAAGTGTGAGTAATTCCTAAGATACCAAACACAATCTGCAAACATCGATTCAATTGATGAAGCAGCACAAGTTGTGCCCGATGCACAGGGAAGTCTACAACAGGTTTGCTTATCCAGACCCTCAGTCGTACAGTTTTACTAGCACAAATGGAAGCCTCCATAGACTTAGGATGTACAGACTGCGCAGGCTACATAACGCTATCAGCCCCTTAATAGGCTGCAAACTGGTTTGCTGTGGGACACTGGAGCATGACGGCTCTGCAAGAGAGCTTGGAGCTAAACTTCCCAGAGCAGAGTTTGGCTGGTCATTTGGGTTGAAACAAATGACACATTGAAATTACCCCTCTCCACTCCTGCAAGATTTTGGGCAGTCTTATTTTTGTTTGTTTATTCATGTATTTGAAAGAGGAAGGTATTTCAGTGCTCATGAAAAGCCAGTACCCAGCAGGACTGAGAACAGCCTGAAACCACACTGGCAAGTGCCGGGCATTTCCCTCACCCTGCCAAAACACCCCAGGCTTTCCTGACAATAGTCCTATTCCTCTCCCGTGCCCCTCCAGAGCAATGACTGAAAATTGCACCTCTGTGTTGATTTCTTGTTGTTGTTTTTTTAAATATATAGCATGTATGTGTTGTAGTCTTTATTAGCCACCATTAAAAAGTAAATGAAACAAGCAACAACAAATGAAGCTTTTATTTCAAGCAGAGATGGCTTAAACAAATGATCAATCCTTCAGCTGGAGGAGTGAATATAGTGGTTACAAAAAGCAGACCAGAAAACATACAGGCCTGCTTTAGAAAAAGAAAAAAAAAGCCGAAGACAGCAGGCAGCAAAGAGTTATTCAGCCGATCAAATGATAGACACAAATGAAAGGGGCAACGGATGCAAGACCTTGTGAAGAACAGCATTTAATTTTAAATACCCCAGCTTAAGCCTGTTCATTTGGAAGAGAGTTTATATTGAAAAAGGCAGGATATATTACTGTGCCTGTCAGCAGTGACAGGGCATAAAGAGCAGCAGTGTTTGATCAGGCTTTCACAGGTAATGTAATGTTTCCAACTAGGAATTAACCATAAAACTTCTTTGGGTTTTATAATGCGGGGCAGGGGGAGAGACTTCTAACAAGCAGTCCTTTAGAGGATGTTTGCAGCTCGAAACAGCACACTAAAAAGATACATAATAGTGTTATTGCTTTATAGAGGTAAGGCAAACCCCCATCTGCGCACAGATTTGTATGATCTGTGCCAACGTGCAGCAGCCCAGGTCTGTAATAATTAATTATTAATTAATTACAGGACTGTAATAATTTTTAAAGCTTAAAAGACAACGGTAAGTGTTTAAATGAAAACCATAGCAATGGTATCGTTAGTATGACTCCATAGTTTGTATTAGCGTGCCCGAGCGAAGATGAGGGCACGCACCGTACGCGTTCAGGATGAGGAGCTGTCTCTCCTGTGGATTGTATCTGCTGGAGGCTGCTCAGAGCCTCGCCAAAGAAGCCACCTTAGGAGCAGCCTGATGGAGGTGCGGGACTGAGTCAGGAGCTCTTCCCAGGCTCCTGGCACGGCCCGGGGCGACGCACTGCTGGCTAACTCCTGCCACTCCGTGCCGCAGCTAAGCTTCCAGAAAACCAAGCAGTGGCCACGGGAAAGGCTGGAGATTTGCAGAACCCAGCTTTTCTGTCCTGGAGTTCCCTCCCCTGTGAATGCAGGAAAAAAGCAAGCACCTGAAAAGCTTTTCTTTTAAAATACACGAATGATTTAAGGCTCGCAAAACGAATCTGCAGACTTTCAGGGATGATGGGCAACAAGAGTACATGGGATTAATTTTCTTTAATTAAAATGTTTACATAGGCCATATCAAGTCAATGACAGGTTAGCTTCAATGTTTCACAGATTTTAGAGTTGGTGGATGACGTTTAAACCAAAATGAGCCTGCATCTCAAACATGGAAGGTAACATCCAGCTATAGTAGTTCAGAGATGTGAGGACCAAGGAAGAAATGCCAGAAGAACATGGTCACTTTGGGTTTTGTTTTTTCCGCAATTGCTAAGCTGGCATCTGGATTGCCAGAAGTGTTTTCTGGCACTCATATGTTAAACTTTCTAAGTTTAATGCTGAATTATTTGAGCTGGCATTTGACTTCCCACTGAAGTATTTTTCAAGAATTTCTTTGGCTAATCAAAATCATATGCTAAAAAAAAGAAAAAAGCTAAAGTACACAGTGAGGGCTAGAGGATAGAATGGCAGACCAAAATAGAGTGAAACCCAACAAACTGCATTTCAACTGGTTTTAGGCATGTAGATAGTAACACTGACTTCATCTGAGCTGTTGTCATGATGGCAGCTAGCTCACAGTGGGACCTAACGGGTTTGTCATTCAGATAGAGACAGAGGTGGATATGTCTGGTGACAGTAAAGAAGTTAAAAGTTGGTGCAATAGATATATGTAAAAATTAGGGCAAAATTCTGCCCCAAAATAGGTCATTAGCAATTCTTATAATTATGAGGTACAAGTTATGTTTCTTTAGAAGACCCAACTTGCATTTCTCTTTGCCTTTTTAAATAAGGAGCAGACTATTTGTTTTCTAGCCTAAAAAAGACCAGCGTATTTCCCTAGGTATGTCCCTACTTTCCTCTCTAAAGATTTCCATTTATAGCTTTTGAAATATTGGCAAGCATGCAGAAGATGTAGGCTGTGCTATTGCAAAACCAGCACATGTCAGCACCAAGCAATTGCCATACAGGAACCTTAAATTAGAATTATAACTGGCTTGGTAGAAGTTGAGCTGAATACTTGATTTCTTCAGCTGGTTGGCCAGTCCAACAAAATAACAGAAAATGTATCTGATATGAACAAAAGAAAGGGATTTCCCAATTGAAGTGAAATCCAAAATGAAGGGGGGTTAATTATTTTTCTGTTCCTCAGCCCAAGCTGCATGATTTTTTATGGTATAGAAATATAATTTTTTGCATGTTAGTTTTCTTTCTCCCACCAGTGACTTTAAAATGTTTTTATTGATTAAACATGTTGACTACTTACCCACTAAAAATATGCCCTTTTTGATTGAAATAATTTGTTGAATGTGTGGACAGGTGTCTTTGGCCTGAGGTATGTTTTAAGGAAAAAGAATTGCTGCAGCAAATTTGTGCTATTTGCTAGCATTTCTACAGTCCTTTCTGCTTCCCTGGACACTAGTTATTTGTTTCCACTTTACTTTGCTTTCTTTAGGGAGAAGATGGAGGTGATTCAAGTCTTTTTTAATACAATAATTATAATTTTACGCAACGAGCAAAATAATTTGGTGTGTCACTGTGTTCAGGTCCTTATACTCTCATACATATTGCTGGGCTGGCAGGGTCCTGGCATTAGCTTCTGCACCCACCATCTATAAAATCAGGCCAAGTTTCGACCAGATCGTCTTAGGGCTGTTAAGATTTCCAACCTCTGCTATCATATGATGAACCTGCAATACTTTAGACACTCATTTATTTAAATTAGAAACTTCAGCACGGCAGCATGTCGCCATCATCAACACAAAAAGTTGATGCTCTGATAAGCTGATGTTTCAATGAGTCATTCTCATCTGTGCAGGCTACAAATGAAGAAGGCAGCAGTACGTGCAGGTACATAGTAGCAGCTCAGAAAAGATCATTTCTAGAAATGCTTGTATGTTACTGCTTCCACAGCTTGAGAGCAGAATGAAGGCATTCAATTTAATACGAAATGAAACCGAACAAGAGGTGCTCCGAGTATGAAAGCGTGGCAGGTGAAGGAAGTGTTTGGGAGCAGTGACATTATCTTAGTTTCTTGCTTTACTACAGCTTGCCTAGACATAATTAAGGTTGAAAAGTGCTTGTTTTTCTTCGTCTAAAATATAAAATGTCTAACAGAAATGGAGGACAGAATTTTTGTGAGAAGTGTTGTCCTTTCTTCAGTGCTGGCTCAATGTCGATCTATTGTCATGTGTCAGACAGAGATGGGTTATTTCATTAGCTTCTTTGTCAATAAATACAGTTTTAGTATGAAGAACATGTGACATTATACAACCTACATTTCAAAGAAGTGTTTTAGCTGTTCAGGAAGCAGCAGATGATACTTTCTTCTTTGACTTCTTAACAGCACTCTGTAATCTGTTTAAGTTCCTCTCCTTCACTTGCAACTATGGTTATTTAAGAAAATTGACCCTTATGCAATTTGCTATAAAACCTGTGCCAGGGTAACAGGTGGATAATTCACTGGTGCTTTAAATTTGAGAGCAAAACTAGTATTTTCTGAACTACCAATTTCCATGGGTTGGGCGTCTGGTATCTTGAAACTGCGGCTCTGAGCAACGGATGACGTTATTACGAAGGGCTTAACTGAGAGCTGCGGGCCTGGGACGGGGCGAGAGGCTCGGGAGCGATCCCAAATCCTGCCCGAGGACGGCTGCCGGGATGGCCGGCGCACGAGGACGGCGTCTTTGCCAAGGGCTTGCGCTCGGCACAGCGCGGAGGGACGGAGGGGAGGGAGGGTGAAGGAGACCGTGGGGCTCGGGAACTGTTTTCAGACCCCGAAAGCAGTCTGCGGTTTCAGATAATAATATTATTCAGCAATGTGAATAGGAGATTGTTCCTGCCTTTATACAGATCTGTGCCCCCACTGCACGCAGTGCTGCGTGGCAGAACAAGCGATGTTTGGCCAGGTGTTTAACCCGTTCGCTGCCGGTTTCGTTCCGTGACAAACCCGCCGTGCCGTGGGGATGTTACGATTTGGAGGCCGAAGTTACGCCTGGATGTAAAAAACCCTGAGGGCCTCCCACGGTACCTCCGGCAAACCAGCACCGATGTGTGGGGATTGCACCGTGCCCTCTCGTAGGTTTTGGCAGAGCGCTAAGCACCCCATTTGTGCCTGGCCGGGGGTCAGGCGGACACCTCCCTCGGCGGACCTGGCTGCAGGCGTGCGAGCGCGTCTCGTGCGCACGCGCACACCGCTGCGGGGCATCTCCGTTTGCGTGTCTCGTAGCAGTGCCTTGGGGGTTGTCATCTGGCTGTGTGATCACATGCCCCCCCCCCCACTCCTCGACCCCTCAGACCTTAGAAACCTGAGGCTTTGCTGTAATGGCAGCGATTTTATTGGCATTTTCTGTGGGAGCGGAGGGTTATACTGAAATAGTTGTACCAATTCAACGTCTCATGTGAACGCGGTTACACTCGGTAGGTGCAGGTTCTATTTAACTTTATGGCAGTAGGAGCGGAGGACTCATTTAGTTCTCGTATCTGCATGTGCATAATCAGCTCCTGCTTGTAGGCTGCCTGATTAGGCATGATCTTCAGTCATTACTGTGCCCATTTAGTGCTTCTGAATTGAAGCTCTATGGACATGTGCGGCAGTCTCAGTCCTGTGTACTCACTGGATATTTAACCTCTCCAAATGCAGAATGTGGTATGCCGGGGACACAGAATCATGGAATCATAGAATCATTTAGGCTGGAAAAGACCTTTAAGATTATCCAGTCTAACCATAAACCTAACACTCCCTGGTCCATCACTTAAACCATGTCCCTACGTGCCTGATCTACGCGTCTTTCAAATACCTCCAGGGGTGGTGACTCAACCCCGTCCCTGGCCAGCCTGTTCCAATGCCTGACCACTCTTTCAGTGAAGAAATTTTTCCTAATAACCAATCTAAACCTCCCCTGGTGCAACTTGAGGCCATTTCCTCTGGTCCTATTGCTTGTTACTTGGGAGAAGAGACCAACACCCACCTCACCACAACCCCCTTTGAGGTAGTTGTAGAGAGCGATAAGGTCTCCTCTCAGCCTCCTCTTCTCCAGACTAAACAACCCCAGTTCCCTCAGCCGCTCCTCAGAAGACATGTGCTCCAGACCCCTCACCAGCTTCGTTGCCCTTCTCTGGACACGCTCCAGCACCTCAGCATCCTTCTTGTAGTGAGGGGCCCAAAACTGAACACAGGATTCAAGGTGCGGCCTCACCAGTGCCGAGTACAGGGGCACAATCACTTCCCTACTCCTGCTGGCCACACTATTCCTGATACAGGCCAGGACGCTGTTGGCCTTCTCCACAGGTGGCCTTCCCCAGTGCTCCTCTCCATCCACAGCGACACGGAGCAGCCCCTGGTCATCGAGTGGTTGCACTGAAGGGACAACCTAAGCAGGAGCATCCTGGCAAGAGGACCACTGCCACTGGGTGGCAGCTGCCCTGCTGGCATAGTGTGACGGCGGAAAAGCTGAGATGTGGGAAGCGGCCAGGAATGGATGAGGCACAGGCAAAGGAGGCTGCTGCAACCACCAGCTCCAGCCTTGGAGGAGGCTGGATCTTCAGCCTTCCTGCAACTAACTGTCCCCATTTCTCCCCCTTTCCCATCCTCAGGCCCAGCTTTTCCGTGTGCTGAAAACGTATTTGTTCTTACTTTTGCATTTACCAGTGGTCGTTGGGGGAAAGAGGCTGGTATTTTGTTTTTAATTCCTCCAGGAGCTCAGTCCTCATTGATCCTTGCCAGGTCTGAGCTGTTAAAGCAGAGACATTTTGAGCTGAGTGCAGAAATGTCTGAGGGGAGAAAACAGAGCTGGTTGGTTTTGCTTTAAAAATAAAATAAAGGTCCCGCTAAAATTCACCCATGGGCCAAGGAACAAACATGATAAATTGCAGCCCAGAGGGTAATTCTTCTGGAAAGGTAAAATAATCTAAAAATAGCACCTTAGAATGAAAGTGCTTCATTGACAATAACTACAGTGTTGCTACGGTGATGCTGGAAAAAAATGATCGTAGATACTTAGACTGCCACAAGAACTGCTCCCCCGCCCTCCCATGGCATGAATCAACTACTAGTATTAAAATTACAGACAAATCTTGTGTTATATTTCAATTTCTTTCCTTGTCTGAATGCTTTTCTGTTCTACTGCACGTCCCACAGACAAATGAAATACCATCAGAGAAAGGCACTGAAACAAAGTTTATTGGTCAGCTCGGTGTGATCTATCCGTTTTGTCTCAATTGCAGCTCGATGCCATTTCTTTTTATCAAGAGCAGCTTGCTTCAAGAGCAGGGAGCCAGCGGTCAGAATGAGACCCAAAGGTAATAGCTTGACGGCACTGCTCACAGCTTTTATTTTTCTCTCCCTGCCTCCGCCCCCCCCCAGCAAGTAAAAGACATAGCACCAGTGAAATCTGGAGCCTTTTGTTTCAACAAGTTTCAAGTTAAACACCTCCCAAGGTACACGCTGTCCTGCTTTGTGAGGATTATAAGAGATGAGAAAGTTGAAATTCTGAATTTCTTTTAAGAAAGCATAGTTTGGCAGTGAAGAGTTTTTCTTTCAGCGTACGTACCAGCAGAAGAGCTGGGTAATACCCTTACGATACACTCAACCCGTTCAGGCCCAATTTGAGGGATTTGAAATGCAACACAGCTTCAAAACATTTGTGGCTCTGCAGAGACTATATTTGCCAGCAAGTAAAGCGTCACAATCTTTTGTGTAGCAGCTGAAACCTACTTAACCCTCTGCCTTAGGTAAAACTGGTAAATGGCTCTGTTTATACAGCAGCTGCATCTCAAATGCGATCCATACAGCTGGCGGCAGACCAGTTGCAATGTAGATGACATTTTAATTTCCCCATCAAACGCTGTCTGTAATTTGTGGGGCTTTCCTTAGACAAGCAAAATGATATTAAAGCACACAGTGGGTACTGTATGATGTTTTCTGCCTTCCTTGCAGAGCCTGGAGTGTGCCAGTTACACTGCAGACAATGTTGTATGAATGTGAAAGAAAAATATATCCATGTGTTCTTAAAATTAAGTTTAATTTCTAGCTGCATACAGAGTCTCTGACTTTCTCCATGTTGATGTTGGGCTAGAGCCATCAGTACGCAAAAAATGACTTCTCTATGGCACCTATCCTTACCTAAAGAAGGTACATCATCAAAATCAATCTCATGGGTTCAAGAAATTATATAATTAGACTTTCAGAGGATTTGTAGCCCTCTGAAGCTAGGAATTAAATTTTATGAAGGGTAATTTTAAGAGTGGTTGACTGGCAGTGTGGGAGGATGGAGTGTTAGATGGCAAAGGAGCATGGTTTTATTACCTGGTTTTCTCTGTCTTTGCTCCAGGACAAGCATTGGGCCAAATTGCGTTGAATTCAGAAGAGATGGAGGCATCAGAGTTTTTGTCGTGTTACATAATCTTTTTAAATGGTGACAAACTCTGGTTTTGCTAGCTAGAAGGTTTAGCGCTGTCCTTTGTAGCTGGTATTCCAGCAGTGAGGAAGAATAAGAAAGTATAGGAAAGTGAGACTAGGTTTATTTTTTCATGCTGTACGCGGGAAGATAATGATGGGTTCTTATCGTGATGAGGCGCTGAGTGAAAGGATTCAATTCACAAGAGCATTATAGGAAACTTATAAAGAATTTAATAATGCTTTCCTCCACATGTTTATATATAGCATGTTGCTTTTATTCAGCGTCGTGCAGCGTTCAGGTATGAAAGGCTGTGTTTAGAGGGTATTGTGATTAAGGTTTAAAGTGATGCTGGTCCATGCGCACTGAGAATAATGAAAGACTTCCTCTAACATCAGCAAGCTTCAGACTGGGCTTACAAGGCAGGAAGCTCAGGCATGAGACCTCCTCATACGTCCTAATGCTCCGACACAGATTGCCCCAGCCGATAGCGCTGGTAACAGAGAGCAGAATTTGCACTTCTGAATGTCATTCGATGCAGATCTGCTTTGCTGCCTGTGGGATACACGGGGAGAAACGGCATGCGAGGGGACAGCAAAATTTGTCACAGCTGCCAAGACAGGATGCAGAAGAAGCTGTGAGTCATGGCGTCCTGTCCAAGGAAGCGGTTTCCTCTTCTGACAGCGTCTGAAATTCAGTGGGAGCCTTGCACAGGCGTAGGATACTGCCAGGCAGCTGCTGGGTGGCATCGTGCCTCCTTGAGAGGCACCTTCTCCAAGCCATCACTGAGGTCCTGTTGGTCTGTACAGCCCCTGGTTTGGGAAGGGGGAAAGCATGTCCATCACTGTCCTGTGCTGCAGTTGCTTTGATGACAGCCGCCTTTGTAGCTCTGAAGTGGAATTGGATCAATAGCTTTGAGAACTGCAAAGCAGCATTTTAAAGGGCTGCTAATTCTTGAAGAGCTGATCACTTACTGATCTAAAGGTGTCTGTCGTGGTGGACCAAACGAGGTCCTCCATGTCAAAACTGGACAGATGATGAAGTTGCGGGTTTGCTGACTGTTGCGAGTAGATCAAAAGAAAGATCGCAGTGGAAACTCTTTTCCCTAACTGGAAGTTTAGCTCCCACTAGAAGTTGTGCCAGTGGGAGGTAATATTTAGATGCTGGAGGATTCAGATTCCTGAACCAGATTCATGTGGGGTTAACCAATCCAGCTCATTATTTGCAATTCATTTTATAGGGTCTGTCTTTTCAGTGTACAGGTAATGTAAGACGGCCTGTCATTTTACAAAGAAGCCACAGTTACAGTCTCCTGGAATCATTGTCATCATTGGGTTAGAGTTGCTGAATAATCTGCCTGTGTGTGAAAAAGAAAGTTTCTACAAATAAATCATCTGACCTTTCTGTTCTGGAGAAAGCACATGCTTAAGGAAGAGTAGGTATCTAGGATGGATCTGCTTATTTTACCTCTGGCGGAGCAGTAGGTCTGAATATATGCTGTGTAATGTTAGATCCCCTGGGGATCCCTTCGAAGTATGTTAAACGCCATCTACGTATTTCTCCTCCTTCCCTTAATGACTTATGGACTTTTATCAATGCATATCATTCCTTTCCCTTCTCCTTTGATGATAAGTGAGTTTGCTTAGCAAATGACTGCACTGTGATGGCCTCCTAGATCTCCTTATGGGGCTTTGAAACCAAACATTTGCTCAAAAATTTATAAAAGGTACTGTGGTGTTCACTTGAAGCCTGAAAATCTTCACCCATCCTTGGATGAATGTATCTGAAGGAAAAGTAATTCATAGAGGACTCGTTCTGTGATTGCTTCCAGGAAATGAGCAACAGAGACCCTTTGTGACCACAAGCCACTGAAGAGTTAACTCCAAGCTTTCATAGGAGTACAGGCAGATTATTTTTCTAAATAGGGCTAGAGGCTAAAAACAGGATCAGATACTTGAGGGGAAGATAGGAAATGGCATGTGAAATTAATTTCTCCATGGAAGGCTAGCATATAATCTATGTCCTCTTTTAAGACCCAGAGAAGTTCTTTTTGCTACTAGGCTGCCTCTTCTGAAAGTTTTTCCCCTTATGTAGACTTAGTGATCACAGCCCTTAAAAAAAAGCACATCTGTATACATATAAAACATGTGCCTGACACAGAGCCATGTGCTCACCCCAAAGTCCCAGTGTGGAGTCCTGTTTTTAGAACAAACAGCAAAGACCCCATTGCCTGCCGTGGGTTGTGTCAGTACGTGTTCCACCAAAGCACCCCCGCCAGTCTAGCTCAAGAGGCACCCTGAGCTCTTCCACCCTCTTCAAAGCAGTGCCTGGGCATGGGGCAGCCCTGATGTAGGCAGGGGAACAGAAGCAAAATGGGTGAAAGTCAAGCTTCACACACTTTCACCAGGAGTGGTGTGTCTCAGCCTCAGCAAACGTGTCTGCCTCCATTTTTGTGTCTACGATATTCACCATCCCCTTTAGTTATTTCAAATAACAGCAGGTTGAGGGCAAGTGAGGGGCAATGAGGGCATGACCTAGCTTCCTCCTGTCCAGAGGCTGATGGGCTTCTTCCCTTGGAAGGACCTCCACAGGCCCTGTGTTCCTGTCTCACTTCCTACGGTAATTACCATGGCTGATGATAAGGGCCTGTAATATCCAGCACATAAATTGCTGTGGCAGAATCATTGCATTTCATATCCACTGGGATTAAACTAATCTGTTGTGTTATGCTGAGAGCTCAAAAAGTAAGAGGGACGCTTTAACACATTTCATCCTCATTTAGTAGAGGTTGTCTAAAACTTGTTTCTGAGTCTTGCTGTACACTCTTATAAAATAGTCACCATGAAGCAGTGGCCTACAGTATATTCATGTGACGTACTGTGCTTACACTGCAGTCAGTGGAGGTTGAGGAACGTGCAAACAGATGTCCTTGAGAGTGATCTCAGCCTTGGCTTGAAAAACGGCGACCTCTCATAGAGTGAGATGTGGTCATGCTAATTGCTGATCTTTTAACAGCTCCAGCCGCTGCAATAGATAACTCCCAGGTGTGTGAAATATCAGCCTTGTGTCTTGGGTTTCTTTAGTTGAATCCGTGTAACATAGAGCTTCAAGTGGGCTGCAGACTGAGTTTTTATCTTCTCTGCAAGCATCAACTCAGATGATTTCTGAGTCCTTGACCACATGCAAAACCTGCCCTTCTGGATGTAGTGGTGCTTAGGAGGTGGAGCAGCAGGCCCACCTGGCAGTATACTCAGATATTCCTTTGCTTCCAGATGCTTACTGGCCCTCTCTGCAGCAAGGATCCTGCAAGGACCATCTCCCTCTCAAGCAATGACATTCTTCTCATATTGCCTCAGGATCTTCTGCTGTTCATAGTATGCCCAGAAAGACCTCACCCTATTGAGAGCGACTTCAGGAAGCCCAGGAGACTGGGTGATTTTCCCCTGCGAGGCTTTGCTATGTCTGGTGACCTGTGTGATGTACCTGTGAGGATGTACTATCTCAAGTAAAGTTTTGCAGGATGGACACTCAAAACCAGCTTCAGCTGAGCAAGGCAGCCGATCCCCTGAGTTAACTCAGCAGCTGAGGTTTATCTTTAGTGATCAAATCCAGTGCAGAGTGGTTCATTGTCTTGAATTGGCTTTTGCTTAATAAGAGCACTGAATAGGAATATAGATATAGCTCTGGCTTTTCAGTTTGAGCTTTGTAATTCTATGTAGATCTCTGTAAATCTTATGCTCAGACTGAGAACCTGACAATTCGTTAATGCTACAAGCACTTACCCTTATGGATAAGACAGAACAAGTTTTGCTCTGGTCTTTCTTTTGTGTATGAATGTCTTTTTCTAGCTGTTTGCACAAACAGCAGAGGCCATCTGCCCTTTTGGGTTAGGCTTTAGCTCTGAGTTTGGTGTCATACCAATATCACTGCTCTCAGCCTTGAGCCTTGCTATTCCATTGGAGGCAGCTTTTCTAAACATAATCATCTTAGCTACTTTCCAGAGAAGAAAACAGCTTTCCCCAGAGCCCTCTTTTTGTCATTCTAACTCAATGAAACTGACCTTACTCAAGCTTTTGGAGACCACAGATCCACAGTTCAAAGGCCCAGGGCAGATGTAGTACAGTTAAGTACCTGCTTGTTAAGCAGAACTGACAGTGAATAATCCCTGATCAGTTAAGACATTGGTTGGTCTTGGGTTGGTTTCACATCCCTCCCTTAAGTTCCAAGAGATATAATGGTCTCCTGATGTTGGCCTGCCAGAGGTGAACTTCATCTCAAGGGAGTCTCCCTTGAGCAGTAACTTATTTCCTACAGTTGAGCTGTATTTGGGAACGTGTTGATCTTGATTTGACTGACAGGTCTATACGTCAGTTCTGTGAGTTCAGCTTCGGAATAACTGTCTTTGTTTCCAAGAAAAAGAGCTCTCTTGTGGCTTGTGACACTAGACCTGCTGTCCCCACTCAATTAATTGACCAAAACAGTCAACGTACTGAAGATCATGCGTTTTTGAGCCTACATTATTGTTTTTGCAGAGAGAAAACGTCTTTGTATTCTGTAAGAATTTAGTGTATTTGCATGTGTTCGTGTTGGTACAGTGCTTAAGGGGATTAGCAAGGCATCCTTTATCGTGGGTAGCTGGCTAAAGCAAGTATTTCTAGGAAGCAACTGTCTCCTTAATCTTTGTAATTTTCCTTATATTTATATTTTAAAGGTCTTTTCCAACCTTAATGATTCCGTGATTCTGTGATTTTTATGTTTATATGTGTATTTATGTTTCCTTCTCAATTTATTTATTTTTTCCAAAATAATGTAATTTACAACAATTTTGTTAGCAAATATGAGGATGAGTCTTTCCTTCTCTTTAGAGCCTCTTCTATTTCCTTGACACACATGCTCCCTTGACTCCTCTTGGTTCCATTGCTATTAAAAGTCATGGTCATCACTAACTTTAAGTTAAATGGGGCTGCATGCAAGAATGCATGAAAAAAAAGTGAGTCCCTCAGAACTTAGAAAAGAGTAGGATTAAAGATGCGTGGTAACCTTAACACAGTCCCTCTGGGTGTTACAAGCCAGGCTTTGATTATGTAGTTATATGTGGCCCAAGGGCTTTTCTAACTTGAGCCAAACTAATGCATAGCTCAGGACGATAGCCAATGTGGCATGTGCTTCAGCTTTCTTTCCTTGTTCTTCCCAACATCCTTTCTTTACGCAAGAAGGTGTGAGCCCTTTTTGGCCACTGTTACACACAGGAGCATTTGCTACCAAGCCCGTGGCATTCCCAGTGGGTTATAAGAGGAGGTTTCCTCACAGGATGCACTTTCCCAGACATTAAACTGAAACTTTCTTGTCTACCACGTAGGCAGTAGGGCCTGTTTTTTCATAATTAAAGTGCAGTGCAAGCCTAACATTTTGGGAAAGCTGTTGCAAACTGTGACAGTAACTGAAGGACAATGCTGTACTTATCCATCCTTAGCATTATTTTTCAGGGCCTAGAAACAGGCTTTGAAGCAAAAGTTTAAGGAGACAAGCTGGCTAGCCTTAAATCCCTCTGAAATGTCTCTTTGTTTGAGGCTAATGCTTGTGCATTAAGGATGCGAACGTGATTTTGCTGTCACGCCTCGCCGATGGGGAATGGAGTCTGCGTGAGGAAGAGGTGGGCAATGTGACTGCTCTCAGCCGGGCCTCGTGGCAGATCCGCTGCTGGAGACGGGCCGTGTTGGTGGCTAGCGGGACTTTTGGCCCAGGTTAAGGGCTAGTCAGATGGTGCTGGCTGTCCTTACTCTCGCATCTGGCTGTCAAAAACCACTCCATAAAGGAGCAGTAAAATACATGGACTACTGCCCAAGTATGTGATGGCTGTGGTATCAGAGGATGCTGTTCTCTGTTTGCTCATGGGAGCCAGTGTGGTTGTACATATCACAGTGTAGGAAAAGCTGGTCCCCTGCACCAGAATCTGGAGCTGAAGCCATGATGAACCTGACCAAACCAGAATGTTTGTTGTTATTGTCCTGAACTTCTCTTGACAAGTGATTAATTCCACTGACTTTATCACCGCAAGCAAGGCCTTCTCAAACACATCAGCAACCGGTTCAACAAAACTTCCTCAAGGAAGGTGCATGCTTCAGAAATATATAATTCTCTGTCCCCACTGCTTAGTTTGGAAAGATGGGAGCTATGAATTTAGAAATAGTGCAGCACTGTTTGTTGGTCTCCATCTCCAGCTTGTGGTGACACTTTGGATGACAAAGCTTTCCTCAATCATTTCTTCAGCTTTTAAGGGGAGTAGCAATAGAGGAAGATGGTAGTCTGGGAACTACTGCTTTTTATGTGACATCAAGTGGCACACACCACATGGCAAGATTCTCTGGAATCACACATTTGCCTTCAAAATGTGGGGATAATTGCACTCGTGTGTGTTAAGAAACTGTAGCAGTCATGTAAAGAGATGATGAGGATGATGATTATTTTGTGAGAGCCTCAAAGATTCTTATCACATTACAGGGAATTAAGTACATTTTTCTATTACTTTTTGTAGCTATTTCTTAAAAAGCAGAAGGCACAATTTTGCAAAGTGGCAGAACAGCTGCTTGATTTTCACAACTAAGCATAGGCTTAATGTTAAACGCGCACTTAAGCGCATGGCTGCATCAAGATGATGAGCTAAGTTGGAGTCTGATATTTTCTCAAAAATGCATGTAAATAAGGAGATCTTTAATACGTGATTTGTTCAAGCCGCTAGCTAAATCAGCTGAATGCCACTTCTTGGATGTGTGCTCTGAAGTAGACAGTGCCTGTAATGTCCATCCATACAAACAGCTCCCTTCTTTCTCCTGAATGAAAGGAGAAGCTTATTTCAGCTTACAGTGTGATGCCAGTTGGAGTGCTGAATGTCGAAAATGGATCTGTGTTACTGGCTGTATCTCTGATTTGCTTCTAAATCAGTTGTGATGAGAAGAATTTACCTTTATGAAAAAGACTAAATGAAAATCTGCAATTGCTCTTTGTGAGTAGGATTGAAAAGGAAGCCCAAAATAGCCGAGGACTGTATCTCTCCATGTAATGGTCTGGATAAAATGGGTGTTTAGTATTTAATCTGGGGGAATATGCTGGTAGCAGTGAAAGAGCTTTATGTTTAGATTTGGTATAATCTGCTAACTGATAATTTCCCAGCAAGGAAAAGCTATAGCCCTGCAAAATTCGGCAGGATTGATGGTTCTTCTTGTTGTTGTTTCCGTGGCTGTTTTTGTTGCCAAAAGTCAATTTTGATCAGGACCTTTCCACACACACTCCTGTACCAGGCTCAGAGTACAGTAACATATACCGGGAGTGCTTTTTTTTTTAAAGCTTTACCCAGTGGATTTCTAATTCTCTTGTTAACTAAAGTGCGAAGAATTTCTCTGAAGATGCAGAGCTGCTTTAGTGCTGGGCAAATACTGCTTCTTTCTCTGTAGGGAGAGGAGGAACCCACGCAGGCATATCGTGGTGATGGGCGAGGGAAGGTCTGATGGTGGGGTAGGAGGTTCACACTATCTGATACAGAGCTCAGCTCCTTGCAGCTCCTGGCAGGAGGTTTTGAAGGGATGGAGGAATGTTCCTGGGTTCACTGGCCATATCCTGAGCTGCTCCGGAGCCTGGCAGAAGGGACTGCTCACCCTCCACGTGTCCCCACCAGCCACCCAGGCTGCCGAGAGAGGCTGCCGGGTCTGCAGCCGGCAGGATTGGCCGTGCCGGCTGGCAGCTTTGCGGCTGGAGGTGGAGGCCTCTTGGCAGGGCTCAGAAAGATGGCTTGTCACGGGATCCAGGGTTCCACCCTCGCCAAATCCCATGGCGCTCTTCAGTGGAAGGATGAATGATCCATCCTCAGGGACCCACCAAACCCACAAACAATGAGTAAGTCATTACAGTAAAGGACAGAGAAGCGGCGGGTCAGGTCCTTCTTATCTTTCTGTAAGCAGATTTTAAAGCTCTGATCCAGTGCTTAGCAGGTTCTGGTGGTATTCACTGGATTTGCTGTGCTTTGGATGCTGTACATTGCAGCTTCTCAAGTGTACCATGCCAGCGCCCTGCATTTCCTCCTGCCCTATAAAGGACGATGCCGTGTGGCAGGCAGTGATAACGCCGAGCTGTAAAGAGCGTTCAGAAGGCAGTCAGCAGGCGCTGCACTCCTGTCGTGGACTGCTAGAGATGAGCCTCCGAGACATCGGACGGTTCTTAAAATAAGGAGAGATGACAGAGGAGCGTGAGCCAAATCGGTGGCTCCTGTGGAGCCTTAGTCTGTGTATCGCCTGTCCGATGCTTCCTCCCCAGGAGTAGGGGTTAGGTAGGAAGGATGGTGCTGTTGACGTCCCATCTGGATGTGTATGTGAGGGAGGTCATGCAAGTTGCATGAGAAGTCTAGTTCAGATAAGGTATCATTACAGCAGGCGGTTACCACAGTGTGAAACAAGCTGTTGACTACCATGAAACAGGAACCTTTGTGAAGGTTTAGCATCTAAAGCCCAATATTACAATGGCATCCAAGTGAGTAAACGTAGGACTGTATCTAGTGCGAAGACTTACCTGCACTGAAATAATTACAGGATCAATACTAAAACATGAATCACGGTTTTGTGTGATTTGTATCAAGAGTAACAGAAATAAATCAAACAGCATGGAGTATTTAATCTTCTAAGTGCTTGGAAAATGTGTATTATTCTCCATGTCAAGCAGCAGTAGGAATTGCCAATGGCATTTTGTAAGAGAGGAAAACTGTGGCTAAGGGTTCATGTTCCTTGCCCAGAGCTGCGAAAGGAGTTGGTCAAAGTCGCATTATTCCCGAGAACTTTTTTTTTTTTTTTTTAATTAAAATCCTGGTTTTCTCCTGAAATGTGCATACCAGCTGCTCATTCTGACCATGGTGGGAGGCAGCCAGGATGGGAGACTTTACTTTTCTACCAATAGCATTGCGGTGCACTCCATCCTGGTGCCCGATGTAAATGGGGAACATCCCTCTAGGTTGTCAGTTCTGCTCATTTGGTTTCTTTATCTTTGTGCTCACATGGTTCCCCTTACTTTTGTTTCATTTATTTATTTGCCTTTAAGTGTCCACATCATGGTGGCTCCTGCCATCTAGTCCTTGGCACCATCCCATATGGCATCTTCTGCTGGAGAACCTTACACTGGGAGTTCTTCCTGCATAGGTTCTCCAACAACCTATGAGGATGCAAAAAAAAAAAAAAAAGCTCATTTAATTTGTTTAACTTCTCACAGTGCATGTTTACCAGACACTGAGTCATGTGTTCCATGCACATTCAGCCTGGAGGAGAAACCTGCCTTCCAGGCAATGGTGTTGCATGAGGACCTCTTTCACAAAGCTTCATGGGAACTTCTGAAGCTCACTGTGTCAGTGCAGAGGGTTTAACATTGACTCTCAACACTAACCCTGGCATGACTGGGGCCTTGCTGTCCAGCAGCGCCCAGTCCCAGCCTCATTCTCACAAAAATTCAGTATTATATTTGCATTATTATGGAAAGCACCCCCAGAATGAGTACGCTTTCTTGTGAGACTAAAAGATGGTAGTGAACACTTTGTGCTCAGAGTATCCAAGGGGGATGTCAGGTAACAGAGGATGGCATTTAGAAAAGTGAACATTATTTAATGATACTAATGGGGTCTCAGTTATCTGGTCCCCTCTGAGCAGGACTGCTTGTTGGCAGGGTTTAGCACATGTAGTTTGGACTTCTGTGCTTGTATCAAGTTGCTTCTAATTGCATGAACAAGAGTTATGACATGGAAGTTACTGGCATTATTGGATAAACAAGAGTTAATTAGAAGGGGCATAAGGTACTAATTTTTCAGGCTGAAAAAAAGATTGGGATGGAGGAGTGTCCGTAAAGCAATGCTATTTTATCTAATGCCAGCTATGTGAAACGTATCCAAACAGCATTGATTTTTCCATTGGAGGTTGTACTTCATTCACCTCATTTACCTAAGTATTCTTAAAGGCAAAGACTTGGTAAATTGATTTTGGATAATAAACCACTGGGATTTGCAGGTAAATTGATTTTGGATAATAAACCACTGGGATTTGCAGTCTGTGGTATGCCAAGGTTAACTGGCTGGAACTGGGGAAGTATCTCCATCCTGCTTCTGCAACTCCCCTGTCTCCATTCATAGCAGTGTGATTGGCATTGACTTACAACCTGGATTACTCATGTGGCTCTATAAATGGCGCTGTTCTAGCCTCAAGTCCTCACTGGTCTTCCAAGAATGTCTCCCAAACTCCTTCTCCACCCACTTTCTCAGCTGCTGAAATACCTGGGCATAGCAGTGGCAACTAGGGATGCATTTCTGCTGCTGAAAGTTCCTCCCAGGACTGATGGGGAAACTTGCTAGATGGAGAAAGCTTATCACAGCCTAAAGGCAGCCTTCAACCTGAGTTATTGTGAGACTAAATTAATTTTTTTTTCTTGCATGTGAGGAAGGTTTATGTGTAGTCAGCTAAAGTCTTTGAGCTCTTTCTCTGCAGGTTCCATGGGCCAGCCACACTGCAGATCGTTTCATCACTAATCCTAATGACTTGCCAAGAGCACTGCTTGCATTATGTTTTCTGAATATTGCTTTGGGCAAATAACTCCACCATACCAGAAAATTTAGTGCATTAGACTGCATGAGATTTATAATGGGCACCATCACCTATTTTTCTTAGTGAAAACCCGAAGACCAAAAAGGCTTTTAAACTCAAACGTATCAGAGTATAAACCAAAACATTTTGTGCTTTAGAGCAGAGAGAGCAAAAAGCTTGGGCTTTAACAGTGGGCAAAGAGAGCCAGGCTCCACTCCCTGGCCCAGAGATGAACTGCCGTGGCACAGATTGTTTCCCTGCAGCTCACCCACCTCGCCTCCAGACCAGGACGCCCATATCCAAACCGTGCAGATGGCCCAGGTCAGGGTAAACCCTCGAGTCGTGCCCAGGGACTGTCTGGGAGAGGGCTCCATGGCCATCCATGGGGATGGACAAGGCAGACCAGTGTTCAGGTGCAGGGATGAGTTTGTCCAGCCTGATCGGTATATGGAGGAACTTTGGACGGAAATTGCTTTCAGCTGAAAAAGGCTGACATATTAATGCACTGAATTAGATAGCGTCATCAAGTGGTCTTGGTATTTAATGCTTTTTACTATGACTGCACGTGGCAAAGTAACATTTCCACCACTACCTTGGAAGAAGGAGCAGGGCAGGACAAACCGTTCCAATTACCCCAAGTCTTGCTATGCTGTTCAATCATTTTAATCTAAGGAATTCATGCTGTCAGCCAGCTGAGAGTATAGGGGTAATACCAAGCAGATCACGAAGGGGTGTTCGACATAGCTGCTAAATTGATGAAGCCTAACGTGGAGTCACAGTTACAGGAGGTGAAGCATAGTGAAGGTCTGTTTTAATTACAGCATTGAAATATGGTGGTAATGGACAACCTTATAAATCTCTCTTAGACTTAAGTTTTGCATTACATTTTTAATGAAAGCTGATTACCTTGTGCTAATTGACATGAGCCCTGAACAGACAGAAGCAAATGAAAACAATCTGGCTGCTACTGTGCATTAGTATGACCAGACCTTCCTCACTGTTCATTGAATGCAGGCTGGTAGGATACCAGGGATGAAGCTAGGTGGTGGTGGTATTATAGGGTCTGTTCTACGGCTTTCACTATTTAAGGTGTCTGTCATCTTTTTCCTTTCATTGTCTTCTATTTGCAAATTCATTGAGTTAATTTCTAGTACCTGCTTCACTTGCTTTTTGTTTGCTGACTTGTCTGGGCAAGCAATGGTTTTAGGCCAGCCAAGTAAAATAGAGTTGTCCTCAAGTCAACTGTTGGTGAACAGATTTTGTATCTGGCTTGGAGGGTTTTCATGAGAGTTTTTCAAGCTCAGTTCCTGTTTATGTCTATAGGAGTTCTCTGCTTGCTTCCAGGAAAAGGATTTTGTACAAACTTAACATTTTTGTTTAAGATAATCAGTGTATTTTATTTATGGTATGTCTATGGCTGAAATGCAAGTACTGGATGAAATAGTTCTGTGTAATTCTGAGGGTAGGTGCCTGACAGCTTTAGTGAGATTGACCTTTCAATTGGACCCCTAGTCCTTGGGATTGACTGTCAATTAAGTGGTTGCTTTGGTTTTAAATGATGATTTTCATCCTAGGCACATAAGCCCAAGTTTCATCTTCAATCATCTTAACCTGACTTTCAGAAAGTCAGGTTAAAAGCCCAGTGCTTGCTGAAAATTAAGCTACTTTAATTTATCTGAAGTTGATTTTTGATGGTTTGTTACCCACTTTAAAATATATAGGCCATTATCTCTTGCAGTGTAAACACTGTGGAAAATGTCACATTTAATAAAAACTGTGACCTCATTCTCAGCCTTATTTTAAATGAGTTTCATTATTTTACTCAATATATTATTTATTCATGTATTCAAATATATTTATTCAATGAAGGCAGAGATATTTTGATTAATTGAATGACTAAATGCTCTGTACTTCTTATGCAAATTGCAAAAAAAAAAAAAAAAAGGTAGAACTCTCTTTGTACTCCAAGGGCTAAATGCATCATCAGAATGTAATGAATGCCGCTGCTTGTGCGCAGTCAAGTGAGGATTCATGTTATCATGAATCTCTCCGTGTGGTTTTTATTATTACAGCAAAAATAAAATTGAGCACATGGGTTACATATCTGTTCAATGCTTATTTACAAACCCCAATTAAATGGGAGGTAGAGTAAGTGGCCAGATGAGCCATGCCAGTTACCCAGTTGAGTATTACAGGATGACTCCAGTATTTCTTTGCTATTATTTCTGTAATTCTACCAGCTTTGCCTTTCTCAACTGAAACTTAATAATTTAAAAAAAACGCTGCAAAGTGAGAGAGGTGGGATTTTGAAAAAGCACTTGCCATTATATTAACTAATTTCCCACTGAAGTGGGGAGTTAATCTCATAGACCTGACTTTGGCGGGAGCAGAGCTCAGGCCAATACTCAGCACTATTAAACACTCAGAGCAGCAATGTGTTTAAAGTTTGCACAGATTGACAGTATATCCAGGCTTTGGGAATTTGAGCAGGGTAAGACATTAAAGAGGCTTTGGACCAGGCATGTTATTTTCAACTAAAATCACTCATAGAATTTCCACAGACTCAACTTAGGTGGGAAAAAAAAAGCTTTTAGATTAGAAAAAAAGCTTGGTGAATTTGGTTTCTTTTGGTTTTAATACATATTTAGGGCAATACATGTACCTTCTGTCCCCTCAGTGCTGCAGCTGAGAGTCAGCCCAAACCAGGGCATTCGCTGGCCCCTTTGCACGGGTCCCAGACAGAAACCTGATTTGCCATGACCGACCTCGGCGTGCCCAGACGGGTCTGGTGACGAGGGTGACAACCAGGGTGTAGCAACTATGGGCTCTTCTCTAGCTCATGCACCGTCAAGCCAAGGTCAAGGTCCTGGCCCACGGGCCAGGAGACCTTATTTTGCACCACCCCAATCCTGCTGCATCCTCCATCCACGCTGTGGTTCCTGACTGAAAGAGAGAAGCTGGTATCGCATTGCAGAGAAATTTTGTTACGTGATTCCCCATCTGGTGGACCTGACCTACATATTGCGTCTGTGAGATGTACACCGAATACCTCCACACAGCCTGCTGTAAGGCAGGTTGCCCTTCATGTCTCTGGTACGAGGCCCAGTTGCGTACTGGGTCGCCTGCCCAAAAGGCTGGCAATTCTGATCAGGCCCTCTTTGGCTGGAAAAGGATCCAAGGTGGTGGAAAACCAGTGCCTCTTCGTTGAACAGAAGGACTGACAGTGGCATGGGCCAGGCATTTTCCTGAGCACCTTCCAGAAAACAACCTGTCCAACTGCAGGGCGAAAACTTCGCTCTCAGATCTCTGTACCCGTCTTTCTCTCTCATGTTGTATTCAGTCCCTCGGAGGGATTTCCGCTGACATTAACTGATCCTTGGTGCATTATAGATCTGAAAGCAGAATTTGTGCTCGGGTTGCCAGACTATGCAGCATAGACACAAAAAAAGGACAGCCTGCTGCAATGTTGTACAAACCTCTGGTAGAAAAAGGGGGGTTTTGTTCTGGTCCTCCATAGATCAGCCCTTATGCACCAGTCTGAGGGTTCCCACATCCCTGCGTGCAGCACTAGGCAATATTCTATCTTGCAGCAATTTTGTACCACAATGTGGAAATTAATGTAATTATGTAATATGGAAATTCCCAGCAAAGCTGCCTGTTCCCTTTCCCTATGATAAGGCCTCCCTAGTCATACTATTTTACAGCCACGCTGTAGTTCATCTGAACCATGAAGTGCAAAGCAACTGATTTTTTTGATCAAGGTCTAAATTAGAATATTGCAATAAGAGTGTTTCTCTTGTACTTAAAATAATGTGTATTTCTGTATTGCATTAACAATATTCTGCATTACACTAAGTAGTTTTTAACATATGAAGCGCAACAAGGCAGTAGCTGTCTATCTATCTAATAATAGATTCCATAAGCTGTATCGGTAAGTTGAAAGTATCCATCTGTCTACTAAAGCATGTCCTTCACATGGGATTGGCCCAAAATAAGAATTTTCTGTTCCAAAAATCTGGTTACAGAAATTGGATTGTTACTGAGAGCATGAAATACTGCCTTTCCGTTGGCTTTTGATGACCAAAGAGGCAGAAAACATGACCTGCAAGGTTGGGAAAATGTCTTGAGGTCACAATTTACTAAACCTCAATGTCTCTATTATGTTCTTCAAAGCGGGAGAGCTTAAAACAAACACCAGCACTGTGGGAGGCACCTGGAGAGCACTGGCAGTCTGTTCATCTAGTCATCAAATTCTTCTCATCTGTTTGCAGTCCTTGTCACATCACAATGGAAACTTTCAGGACTGGACTCACGCTTAGGATATCAAAGTCATTGCCCTTGTCATCTTTTAGTTCCTCTTGCGTGAAAACTTTGGTATGAAACTTAATAATAAAACCTGCAGGCAGCTCTCCTAATAGTATAAATCTCCCTCATGTTAGTGGGTCATCTGCTCAGCCCTCAGCAGGGTGCGTTGCATCCTGCAAAAATTCTCATAACTTTCTCAGGTGGGTATTTTCATGATAGCTACTGGACAATTCCCATCATTTGAGACTGCTGAAACACAGCAGCCCTGTAGAGGCATGGAGATCGGAAACATTTGTAGATTTTTTTTTTTTTTTACTGAAGTCTGCTGTGTGTTCCTTCATTATAAAAAGTGTTGCTTTTCTCTGAAACTGCTGTTGATGCACTAGCCCTAAGACATTTAAAGACAACGTTTCATACCTGCCTTCGCAATGAAAACAACACTGCCGTGAAGAGGCAAAGCATTTTAATGTTATTTGTCTCTATACTCATTGTTGCTCATTTTCTTTGCCTTTTAATTTGTGTCTGCTCAATTTCTCCATTACTTCATTAATTATTGGAACAGCACTTACTGGTCTCAGCTACCTATCAGTTCTTCACAGCCCTGGACATTGCAGAAACACAGCAGAGGAAGTTCTGAATTCCTTGAAGTCACTGCCAGACTTGACATTAATTTCCATAAGGCCCATGATCTGAACCACAATCTTCTTGCAGTGAAATGTAGACATGACAAAAAATTGGACTGTGCTTAATTCTAGTCTTGTCAATGGCAAACACATTTTTCATTGAGCATTGAACTTGGTAAGAACATGGAAAAGCATCATGCAGAAAAGGAAACACTGGAGTGAAAACGAGGAAACCTCTATTTTGGTTGTTATGTTACTTTGGTAGATTTACTGGTGTTAATGACCAGAGACCAGGACACTGTTGGGTGTCAAGCTTGGCTCTGCCACAGAGTCACCGCGTGACTCACATTTATTGAACAGTGATAATGTTTACGTGCTTCACAGTGGGGCTGAGTTTGTGATTGCGGAGATCACATATGCTCCTACATGGACATAAGCTGTCTGCTTGTTCACAAATAACCCAAACGAAAGACTGCTGCTTTATGTTTGGATGACAGATGGGTCTGGTCTAGTCATGTTTTTGTTGGCGTTCACCTATTCAGTGTACAGCAGTGAGTGCACTGCTGAGCGCTCTTCTTTAATCTCTTAAGTAAAATATGCGTTTCCTCTCTTGGAAGGTCTTTCTAGGTTAGATATAAAAGATAGGTTAGTGTGACTAACCATAGTGTAAATTACTGTTGTCTAGATTTAGACTTCTAAGAACTGAGTCTGGGAATAGTCTGTGGTTTCTTGACTTTGTTGAGCCGCAGAGGGAGCAAGCTTACATCATGCCTGATGACCACAACCAGCACTAGTTCAGTGGTTTCTTTGATACAATTAAGAGATTGCTTTTAGTTTTAATCACTTGCTATTTAAAGGTCCAGGAGAGCGACTGATTTACAAGTCCTCTCAAACTTTGCATAAGGGTCAGGAAGGCCATGAACACACAGAAGGCAGGGCCATTAAAAAAGCAAAGCTAGGGTAAAAGTATGTCCATTTTAAAAACAAATCTATAAATTTTCCATCCAAAATTATATTTGTTATTCACAGTAGCTGTATAGCTGTGAGCTGCCTATTGAATGACTCTAGCGTCCTTGAACATAAAATTCTGTTGCGTAAATAATTTCAGAAAGTGTTTTCTTATGGTGCTGTTGAATCTTTTAAATTATCCCATCTCTGTATACCCACCCCATCTTATCTCAGATGCAGAGCTTTTTAAATCTCCGTGAAGTGATATGTTACATCCCTAGCTGCATTCCCATGATTTCGCATATCCATGCATTTCATTTATATTGTTAATTTGGCATCAAATCCATCAGATTGGCCAGTTTTGGGAAACCAGATAGTTAGAAATAGTCAAGGGTCCACGAGTCACAAAACACCAGGCCTGGTTTGCCACAGACACGTTCATGAGTTTGGCTCTTCCATCATGGCCAAGCTTAGAGGACAGGTCACCACCACTGCTTGCCCCAGCTTCAGGGCTCGCTGGAGGCCAGGTCAACCGCAGCTTCAGTCCTGCCTGCTGGCTCTCCAGCTGGTTGGGGTCACCTTGGGTGGGTGAAGTGACCCATCTCTGCTCCTTTCCAGTGGCACAGCAGAGAGAATCGGGCTCCTCCTCAGCCTTCTCCTCTGCTGCAGCTCTTCAGGAGGGGTACGGGACAGCCCAGCACCCTCCTCCAGCTGTACATTCTGCTCCCACCGATGGCGGCGCTGGATGAGGGCGTTCACCAGCCAATGCCACAACAAATTGTCAGGAGTTGAGCACAGTTCGTGGGTTTTCTATAAAAAACTAATTACAGACTTTATTGCTGAGTGCCAAATCCATTTTCCCCTCTTCTGGGAGCCATTCAATAAACTTTATGTTCTGAGGTAGAGCAAAACTGCTGTAGTTTAATGCAGTGTTTTATGCGTGTTCCCTGCACTCTAACACCTGATTTTTGCTAATAGCCCAGTGTGGATTTTCTTTTTCTTTCTAAATTATATTAATAGGCCCGAAATGTCCCGTGACATGGCATTTCCCTCTAGAGGCTTACTCCTTCTTCCCTGGGAAGAAGCCAGTATTTCCAGGAGCAGTTGCCTGTATAGATTTGTCACCTGGACGGATGTGGGCTTTGGGTGGGATCAGACCAGGTGGAGTCCCCGCTGCACCATCATGCCAATGCAAACCAAAGGGACAAAGGTGGATTAGCATCACTCTTGCTCCACCACCCCCATGGAACACTGCATCCCCTCCCTTGACTGCGCAGGGTGACAATAAGGACCCTGTGGCACCACCGTACACAGTCTTGACCCAGTGTTGCGTTGGCTCAGGGTAAGCATCACTCTTCAAGTCGGTGCTGGGTGCTGAGGGCTGCTCCTGTGAAGAGGGTCTGCAGAGTTTGGCTTTCTATGCACTGAGAGTGCCCTGGGGTGAGGACATGCTTGCTCCTTCCCGGAGCCAACGCTCTTTCAGACATGATTGCTTGTGAGGAAGGGATGCCACAGTTTAGGTGGCATCTGTGACTTTGAGCCTGGGGACCTGGGCTGCATTTACATTATCTAAAGGCCTCAATCTGGGAAGTACTATTAAAGAAAAGAAATAATGCAGAAGGTAAGACTTTCAGATGATTAGCATCTATGTTTATACTCCTTTCACAGAACCATAGGACTCTGTTAGTGCAAGTTCTTGGGCATAAACCAGAGCAAACCATGCCTGGAAATGAGAAACAACACTACCTAAAATGAAAACCCCATCCAAGAAACGAACCCACAGAGAAACAAACTCAGGATTGAGGTTGTCACAGTGGTTTTCATTCAGCCTTTTTTAACTGCCCCATTTCCACATTCATGATCTTCTGGCCATGGGTGCATTTGATGAAAAAAAAAAAAGGAAGCATAAACTTCAGCAGAATATCGGAAGAAATGCTTTGCAACAGAGAGGTGCACTAGGATTATAAAAAGTTTTCCTCCCCAAAAGCAAATGGGCTTTAAAAACAAGACTAGGCTGTGCACTGACTATGGCTTACTAGGGTACTGCACAGCAGGAGGAGGGTCTCTAAGTTCTAGCTCACACCTGTGATGGGGGAAGATTTTCAAAGGCATTAAGAAGCCACTGGTGCAGTAACTCCCATATGCAGTTTCAAAAATAATCATCTGCGTGACACTGGAGGTAACACTCCCCAATGCTGGGGTTCAGGACGCACCATCATCCTCTACTGAGCCGAGAAGCTGTGCAACTTCTGGCAGTAACCCATCAGCTCTATAGCATCTCTCTGTGCCACTGGGTGAGCAATAGGGCTTCTTTAGGGGGTGATAGTGGTGGTATGCAGCTCTTAACAACATCAAAAATTCCCAAAGAGTCAAATCCAAAGCTTCTGGAAATCAAGAGGAAGTTTTTGATTGGAAATTATTCACTGGCTTTTGGATCAGGCTGATATGTGGGGTTTTTTGTTTTGACATTGCCTGAGGCAAAGGGGAATTAGGTTCTTGATAGTACCGCACCAGATTGCAGGCTCTGCATCTTGGACTTTTAATTCAGAACAACTGTTACTTGTATTAGTTTTGTGTTATCTCTTATTTTACTACAATCTTTTTTTCATTTCATAAATATTAATTCCCCAGACAGTCTCTTTTGTTTAGTAGTTTTCATCTATCACAGGCTTTTCTGTTTTCCTTTCCTCTCTCATCCCAGAGAGATGTCATCCTCTGCCATCAAAAGCGAGAGCTTCTCAAAGGAAGCTCTTCAGCCCAGAGACGTAGGAGCAATATTTTTACTACGTATCGTTTTTGTTTTCTTCTCTGTGTTCCTTCCCCTTCATTTTCTAATGCCAGAGCCAGACTCTGATTTCGCTTGCTTCTTTGGAAGGGACTGTAATGTTTTAAAAACCGAATCACCATCTTTTTTCTCCTGTCATCCATGGACAGTCATTTTAGACCATTCATTCATCTTTGTACCGATGTCGAGGTACCAGACTGCTTTACCGGATGCCATTCAAACCCAGAGAGCTGTTCCCAGGCAGCCTGTGGTTTTGTTACTGTTTGTTTTGGTTTGGTTTTTTTTCACGGAATTGCTCGAACTACTTGTTTTCCTTCACCTTCTCTACTGTGTTTCTAGTCATTTTTAATGCAGATGAGTAAGATGTGGTAGGCTGAAGCAGGTAGGCAGAGTTGTAGTACTTCATTTAAGCTGTACCTACTAACCAGGTTCTTAGTGCTACTTCTTCAAATTGGACTGGTTTGGCTTAATATTGTCCACTAATTCCAGATAAACTGTATGCTTCTCATGTCCCTGTTTCTTGCAGTGAACCCAGTACTTCTCCAGGAAAAATCAAATGCTGCCTTTATAGATCCGTGAACTTTATGTTTTTTTCAGTAACATACAGGTTGATTTTCAGAGGTGTGGCGAGCTCATATTATCAAATTAAAAACCAGACCAACACATGTAACCCTCCTTTCTTGTACTTGTGATTTTTTTTTTTTCAATCCCAGTACAACATCTTGGAGTATCTGACTGTACTGGACTTTGATGACTTTCCATTTGGTCTCAGGCGCATGTAAGATAGTTGTTTTGATAAATGGAAAACTATATGTGTTGCTGTAGTACGATATACATTTTCACAACAGGTAGTGCCAAATGTCTGTTATTAATTTCTCATAGACACCAACCTGATACGGAAGTTGTACCCAGTGGTGAATCTCATAAGTGTTGGTCAGGAAAGAAATAACAAAAGAGGGAAAGGTGTAAGTCTAAACCATTAAATGCTTTGAATATCTGTAATCTGCTGATACCAATATTCTTTACTGCCACAATTTCTCAACCTGAATTTTGAGACTCCAGTTTAATCCATTTACTTAACCTTTATGTAACTGGGAGGACTAGGAGCTTCAGGGAGTACAAATATTTAAAGAGATATTTTGGTCTGAAATTCTCCCGGAGAAGTACCAGGAACCAGAGCTGAAAAATAAACCCCATCCCCCATCTTAAAATACAAGCAGAATCACAGAAAATTGAAAGTGCTGGCAGCGTTGGGTTGCCTTGCCTTGAACCCGGCAGAGTTGCGCTTGGGCAGGGAGGAGATGTTGGGAGAGGACAAGGTTCAGCTTGTGAAGATGGTAGAAAAATGCAGCAACACTGGACCAGTTCCTTGTGGCTTCTCACATCTGGAAACCAGGGATGATGCATTATGCTTTGAAGTTTACAGATGGAAAAAGACCAGATAAGTACTGAGTGTTATTTTTATCCCAGACCTCAGTCTGCAATAGCGGCTCCAGATGCAGCTTCAGGAGGAATTATTCATCCTGCCAGCACCTGCAGATCCCCCTGCAGTTTATCTGAGGTTTATTTGGGAATGAGCATTTATTCCCATTGAATGTGTACATCTGTTGCCTTTAGTCCCTAACGAGGCAGATCATAGCTAAAATATGCCCATATTTTAGTGGACTCAGGACTGCTCCACTACCTCGCTGAAGGGAGCAGAAAGATCTCATAGTACTTCCAACAAGCTGAAATTTTAGGCTACGCTTGAGCTCCTAAGATTTACTGACCTCAGCTGATCCACAAAACCTAAGTGGGGAGGGGACAATGAGAGGGGCCCAATCCTGTCTGCAATGTTGGAGTCGGTGAAGAGGGAACAAAAAGATTTATTAGGCTGATGTGTAGGCCCTCCGTAGCCTCACTGGCTCTTCAGCAGTTTTTCTGAGTTGTTCAGTTTTTCTCAGCTAATCTTGGCAAGTGTTTTCTCCACCTGGAAATGGTATAAGCGAACCTGTGGTTTATCTCTGCTCAGGTGGTCCTTCTCTCTCTGGAGCTGCAGACAAGAGAACATGAATCATTGAAAGTGAAACAGGAGCAGATGTTCTGCATCAGGTTTAAACTAGTAGTGTATGGTAGCTGCTTTATCTCAATCTCTTAAGTACTATGTGTGTCGTGGAGCAGCCTCTTACTCATCCTGTTTAACATTCGTGTCTTCCTTTGAAAATGTTTGCATCTCCCCTCTCTGCTCCCAGCCCTCCATGGGTTTGAAAGTTCAACTTGAGCTCTAGTGGTGCTGAGTGCAGCTTGCAAGAGGGATGCTGGGGATGTTAAATGAAGAACATCCGAGGAGAGTGAGGAAAGAGAAGTGAGAGGCACAAGTGAAAAAGTTCAGGCAGAATGAAGAATTAAGGCTAACCTTAAAATAACTGGGATTCCTTTGGACCCTGTATTGCATTAACCCGGGGCTGAGAGAGTACAGTGGTGCTAGTAAGGTGAGTTAGGGGGCCTCGACCACTTCTGAAGAGCACAGCGGAGAGGGTCTAAAGTTGGGGGCTTGCACTTGCATGTGCATAAAGAGAGGTGACGGTGAGCTGGAAGAAGAATGCGCCCAGGAGGACAGAAAGAGTTGAATGAAATTGCAGTTTGTTCCTGGAAGCAGTGAATCCCACATACTGCTTTCCCCCGTGAGCAAAGCTTATTTTTAAACAAACAAAGCCAGAGATAAAGTTAGGTCATGGGGCAGGAAGAGAAGGTCTCTAAAAACAGTAGGAGAAGTTGTGAAGAGGTTTTGTGAGACTTCCTTGCTCATGCTAGCTGGGATACACAGCAGTTGGAAGATACACATGGGGATGGATTACAGGAATGGATACAGGGTTGATCAAAACCTGATCAAAAGCGTTTAAGTGTGGTCCTTGCAAATGGACCCTCACAGGGTGACATGCTCCAGCTAGCATTAACCTCCAGCAGGGATTTAGAAATAACAGCATAAGCAGAGTTTAATGAACTCAGTTTTATATTTGAAATGCAAAACTGAAAGGGTTGAGAGCAGTTGGATGCCACTGTTAATCTGTAGGTCAGCTGTGCAGATGCATCTCATAAAAGGCAGGATAACGTTCAAAGAACAAAATTCACTGTTAATTATCAGCATGTTTATGGGAGGTGTTTGTGCCGTAGAAGCCCCCCCATAGGGTGAAGGGCGCGACGGTGCTTGGCAGCTCTCCCTGCCTTGTGAAGATGGGTCCTGCAGCAGGCAATGCTGTGGGTTGGAGGAGGAACCATTAGCTCTTCATTCCTGCACCCAGTGGGTAGAAGTTACTGCACAGACAATCTAAAATGACAGCTCTCTTAGCTGGAATCTGTAACTTAGGTTTACTTCTCCTGTCAGGAATATCACCTCTTCCCTCACTATGTGAACTTGTCACTTTTACCTGCTTCTAAATCCGTGTTACCTGGCAGTTCTGGAGAAGGACAGCTTCCATTCAATAAGCCAGAACAGCATCAACTCCCAGTGTTTCTCAGGAGCCATCAGGGGCCTCTGCTGTCTTCATTAAAATAATCTGAGAGGTGACAGCACTTCCAGGTACTGACGGGCTGTGGGCACCATGGATCTTCTCAAACACCCTATAAAGCCAGGTCAGCAGCAGTGCATGCTGTGCTACTGAATTTTTTCAGTCTCACCTACGCAGGTATGATAATGTCTTTCAGGGCTTCAGTACCGCCTGGAAGCACCCGTGCAGGCTGTTCTGCGACCCACATAAGCCGCTGTGCCAGCTGGGTGCTTACCACTGGGATGTGGGCAGGGGTGTATATATGCATATGCGCGCGTATGTATATAGGGAGATGTATGAATTCTCACCCAGTTAAGCGTAACTTGTTAATCAAAGAGAAAATAAGCAGCTTATAAAAATGAAAAGCCCTGAGAACAGCAACAGGCTGGTAAGGGTGAGCAAGCCAGAAGTCAGTGGTGGCTGGAGTCATTGACAGCCGAGCAGCCAGTTCCCCCATCAGTACGTTTCCACGGGTGGCGTACCCAAAAACAA
>NW_010545657.1:55680-68100 GCF_000687285.1 Phaethon lepturus
CCCCACCAGGCTGTTTCCACGGCTGCCGTACCGAAAAGCAGCGCAGTGGGCGTAAACCACCAGGCTCTACATTTTCCCTGTGCTGAGGGGCAGCTGCCCGCGCGAGCGGCTTAAGGGCAAAGCGCACCCCTCTGCAGCGCGAGCAGCCCCGGGGGAGGTGGAACAGCGCTGGCCCCGTGTGTGGGACCGAGCCGCCCTGTTCCCCACTGCGCAGGAGAGGGCATGCTTCCGTCGCGTGCACGCTTCCGTCGAGTGCACGCTTCCGTCGAGCACACGCCTCCGTCGAGTGCACGCTTCCGTCACGTGCACGCTTCTGTCGAGCGCACGCTCTCGGCTCCTGTCGCCCGCGCAGCTGAGTGCCTCGACTCGCTCCTGGCTGCCAGACCGTGTCCCTTCGGACCGGAGGGCTGCGGGCTGGCACCTCGCCGCTGCTCGCCTTGCCCTGCTGCTCGGGAAGAGGGGCTGTCTTCCCCACCTTTCCATGCCCTCCACACTCACAAACGCCGTGAGCGCCTGCCCAGTGCTGCAAGTCATCTTCGGGGACAGCAAGGACCCGCTTTGGGGGATTTTTGCATGCAGAGCAAGAGCCAGCTGAAAAGTTGGTCCGATCTTTGCTGGCATGCTCAAGCTGCAGGTGGGACGAGGCAGATGACAAGGATACGAGAGCAGTGAAGAGGGAGCCAGCCCTTTCACCAGAGAGAGGGAACTGATCAGAGGCTGGCGCGCGTTCAGCAGCCATGAAAGGAGCAGAGTGCAAGGAGACAGAGCTTGGCTGCAGCCGGAGAAGGATCCCGAAAGCAAGAGCTCAGAGTGGCCTTTTCGGCCTGTTTTCTTTGGGAAGTTTGGAAAAGAATGAGCATTTAAAAACAGGGAAAAAAGATGATGTGCAATTTCTTTCAGGGGGTAGTTGAGGGAACAGTTTCAAAAAAATAGCTGCCATTTAAAGAAATACTAAGAATTTGTTCTTCAATTGTAAGTTAACATTTCGTATGCAGTCCCTAAATGGATCTGTTATTAGATGAGACAGAGAACCCTTAGAAATCACAGTAAACACAGCTGCAGAGATGAGGAAAATTAACAAGGCATCGTGCTAATAATTGTACCTTCCAGTTGTCTTTAAATCGCTGATGAAAGTTTCTTTCAACATTGCCCTCATGCTCTGACATAATGAGGCTTAATGCAGCAAGTCAGATGCTTAAAAATAACAACCTAGATGCTTTAAGGCTTGTCAGGATTTAAAGAAGGGTACCTAGGCATGTTTTCTGTTCTTTTATTGCTGTGCTGAGGTCTCCCCACTGCAATCCAGAGGGACCAAAGGAGACGGGAAGTTTCCAGCGAGGACCTGGTGGTCAGATCCACAGAGCTTTGAATATTGTCGTCTGTGTAGAGCTGGCACAGTGGATGGAGAACGCTGGCATTTGGGAAGAGGCGTCGATGGCCAACAGAGACAGCAGCCTTGTGTAGCTGCTCTTTGCTTCCCAGAGAAGCCTGTGGTGGAGTCATTTGTGGTCAGCTACTGGCAGTGAGTTTCTTTCTGTGCACAAAGACTGAAACATCTGTTTTTTTAAGAAAATGGGAAAATATTGCAAAGGCAAACAAAACCCTCTCCCGTGTCATGGTACATCATCAGTCTTTTGCTTTGGTCCCTCTTTGGGTCCAATCCTGACAGCGTTAGGGTTGGACTAAATGACTACTGCTGGCTTTTTTGGGGCTGAGCATCCCTGAGGGTCGGAGTCACTGGTATCTATCTCAAGGTGGAAGAAATCAGACCTAGGAAGCTATTGATGAAACAGGCTTTCCATGTTAACCCAGAACCTTGTTTCTGTACTACTTCATTCCGCAGCAGGAAGGTTTCCTGGGAAGCCTGTTGTGATTAAGATTATAAATGGATGCTAGCATTTAATAGAAAAGGCCTTTTGTCTTTTCAAGCAGGGGGTCATCTAATTCTTTTTGTGCAGCAGCAGAAAGGTGAAAAGTTTCCAGTTAACTATAATTAAGGCCATGGAGAAAGAGCAACCCTGGTTAGTTGCCTTCTGTGAACATTAGCGAGCGGCACAGACAAATGTGCCAGGAAAAGTTACCTTGGAATAGCAAGGTTCAGTCTGAGCACAGTACAACCTCACCAAAGGGAAGTAAAAGAAATTCAATGTTAATTTTTAATAGTTAAGTTGAGGAGAAGAAAATCCATTTATCCAAAGGATTTGGGTATTTTGCCAGTCTGTGTCGGGATGAATTCATTCAAATCATTACATGAAAAAAAAAGAGTCAGACTGAGATGGGAGATGAAATATGTTGTTGTTTCTGCCACCGACCTGCCGGGGAGTGAGAACAGCTCTGTCTTCCCCATCTCCTCCGGCCCTTTGCACCGTCCCGTTAGACAGCAAGCAAGCCTCACTGGGGCGAGCTTACGGCAGGGTTCTACGCTGTCGGGCACGATCACTCCTATTTCCAGCATCCTACCTTAAAAAAAACCCAGCACTGCGTTTCTTGGGGGGGGCCTGAGCCTGTATCCCTGGTTCACGGGAGGGAGGAGATGTTAGGAGGGGACATCCTGCAGTGTCCCCCACAGGGTGCCTGCCCCAGCCATGGGGAACGGGGACTCAACACAACTAAATATGTAATTACGGCGTTCCCCTCTGCTCCAGCGGGTTGCTAAAGCCCGTGAACTATATGTAAAGAAACCAGCTATGCAGCAACTATCTTCTGTTTTTCCTATTTGGGTTTCAAAAGCTTTGGAGCAATATTGGTGCATCACACGCTGAGTTAAAAATTGGAAACATATTACCCTGATTTAGCATGGGACTGAGTAAATTGTATTCAGTTGGAATAGCAGATACCCCGCTGAGAAGAAAATAAGTATTTCTACTTGACTGTGTGACACCTAAGCTGCAACCCAGAGGTACAGGAGGAGGATTTGTGTTACCGAGAAATCCATTAATGGCGGCGGCCGGGTCAGAGCTGCCAGGGCTGAGCAGGGCGCGTGTGCCGCAGGCGGTGCCAGGCGTTCGGGCTGCCGGCACCTCCTCCACCGCGTCCTGCGCAGGGTCTCGCACGGTGCCTGTCGCGGTGGGGTCCGAGCAGCTGTCTGGTCTCTGCCCGCCTCGTAGTTGGATGCCGTTGCCTTTTCCTGAGGGAGGTTTCGTACAAAGCAGCGGCCTCTCCGCCTGCGTGGCCCTGCAGCGTTTGCTGAAAGCCTTCAGGAATGAAGCGGGTGAAACATCTAGGTGTGCAACAGTGAGCTTAGCTTCCAGAAGCCACCGTCCCAGGTTCGTGAAGCTTGAAGGACCCCCAAAGAGACACACGGTAGGATCATTTGGGCCCTTCTGACACCTTCTCAAGCAGGTTCTTGGAGGTTCACAGTGCTGGAAGTTCCTCACTGTTTCAGCACAGACATACCTTACCCTTTCTGTTGGGGTTTTAATCTAAACTGAATCTCTCTTGTTTAGCTTTATTGCTACTTGTCCTAACCACAGCGAGTCCAGAGAGCAGATTATTCCCTTCCTCCTTGTGGAATTTTTTATGTGTTTTTGTATTTATGTATCTATCTGCTTTGTTTCGTTTCCTCCCTCCACCCGGTTTATCTCACCCCTACTACCACAACTTCTTGCAACAGAGAAATAAATGTCAGTTTTTCCATCGTCTCCCAGATGCCAGCTACGTTAAAATGCAGTTTCTTACTCTTGTTTTCTAAGGGCTACTCCCAGCTCCACCCTGGCTGACTCCATGCATCCCCAGCCCAGTGCTCCTCCTCGTGCACCATTTGCAGATGCCCGTGGCATGCCTTTTGCTAACCAGTTCTCAAGCCTCTCCTTGAAAACCACATCCACAGCTCCCGCAGGAGAGATGTAATAGCAGAGTACAGCAGCTACAGGTCTCTCCCTTGGCTTCGAGCTTCCCAGTGCCTGTGCTCCTCGCCAGGCTTGTGTTGTCCCAGTTTGCAATCCATCTACGCCTTGAATGCAACCTGGGAAGCATGAGGTAAACCGTGGAAGTCCCTTTGACCCTATCTATGGGCCCTGGCGACTTGGAGGCAGTTCTGCGAGCCCGGCCCTTTCCCAAGCAGCTGCAGCCAGCAGCAGCGTATCCCCAGGAAGGGGCTTTCCCAGGGGAGGCTGGATGCTGTCGGCTCCCCCTCAGCCAAGAAGGTTGAGTGCAGCCTCACGCCCTGGGATGTGGCACGCTGTTGTGTCCCACCGCGAGGTCCCCGCTCCCTGTCCCCCCCGGCGTGAGAGCACGCTCGCTCCTTGCTGCTGCACGTCTGTCAAATTGCCCGTTAGCTTAACTAACTCCATCAATAGCTAGGGGCTCCTGCGGTCTACCTGAGGCATCTTTGAGTGGCCAGTGGTTTAGCGCAGAGGTGGAACATCCACGTTTGGGGACCAGAGAGGGTTAGAACGACCGTGGTTGTGTCCCTGTGCGTTACAGGTTACGCACACAGGTACAGAGAGCGCAAGCTGAGTTCCAGCCATCACATGTATGCGTGCGCGCGTGCGTCTTGGACGGAAAAGGCCAGAAAGTCTTCATTTTAAAATTAAGTTCATAGGATAGCCAGACCTTTCAGCTTTTTAATACAAACAGTGATTTACGGCTGCACTTAACGAATGAGCCAGGAGCGAACAAATTCATCACGTGCCGTCCTTTTCTGTCAAAGCCGCTTCAGGGGCGGTGCGGGGCGGTCAGGCTCCCGGCAGCGGAGCCTCCGCCGCGGGAAGGCACCGCAGCTCTGTCACCCTCACCCCACCACGGCAGCTGAGGTCCCGGCCTGAGGTTTTGTCTGCTTCACTTTGCTGGGAGAGAAGAGAAGGGTTTGGCCATCTGCCAAATTCCCCGTGTCCCCCTCCCTGCTGACACCCGGCGTCGGCCGCTGGAAAAATGAGGCACAGCACTCTTTGTACAGGCAACGCGGGGCTCCAAACTTGACTTCAATAAATAAAATCCCAAGAAACCTGCTGACATGATGATTTTTTTTTTTTTTCCCTTTAATTATTCCCAGCTCCAGGCTCCTCCGGCCTTCCTGATGGTTTCTCACGTCTCGGGTGTATTGCGCTCGAACTCGGCCACTTCGGTGTTGCCTGCCCTGTGTTTGTAAGATTCCTTAGAGCTTCAGAACAGCAACACGCGCAGCGGCTCCTCCTTCCCCCCACTGTGTGGCCAGGCCATAGGTCTTTCTGCCTGGTCTTCCTGGGGACTTCCAACTTTTCCATCTCCTTGTTCAGAGGAGACATTTTACAGGATGTATGCATTCGTCTCATTAGCCCCAAACCTTACATATTGTATGAGTCCTGACACCAAATCGTTTTGAGCAGGGAGGGTGGGAATGGACAGGCTTCCAAAGATGTTTGGGATTATACAGGAGAGCGTGGTATTTAAAAGGCCTTGAATCCATACCTTATTGTGTGACAGAGTCTTAGGCTGGTTAAAAAGCTGGTTTTAACATACAGCTGGTGTCGCTTGGTGTCAGTCTGTGATTTCTCAATGAGATTTTTGTATCATTTGGGCTCACTGTGGTACTTTACTTTCTCTCCAAGACAAAAAGGCCAATACTTAATGACCTAGTTGTGAATTTTTCCCAGGAAAGCATCAGCATCTGCGGCTGCATGTGTGTCTGCTGCTGGATTTTGGCTAGTTTAGTGTTGCTTTTTCTCTAGCACCCAGATCATGTACCTGGACAAAGAAGAGCGAATGCCAAAGTTGATGCGGGTTTGGGGTGTGTTGTCATTCAAATAACTGTAGCCTCCGGACCCACAGTAATGCAACCGCGTAACTGTTTCGCCCTTCCCTTCTACGTGCGTGCACACGGATGCACACGGACAAAGTTGGGACCATGTGCAGGGAGAAGAGGGGAATATGTGAAGCAATTTAGGATTTTTGACAAGACAGTGCTAGCAGCTACTGTGTATGACTGTTTTACTCTCAACAGCGTTGATCCTTCTTTTCATGGCCCCGCTGCATACTGTACAGTGGGAACTGAAAACGGTGTGGTTATCTTGGGTTGCAATACAGAGAATTATTTGAAAAAAATGCCTATTTGGCCTTATCTTCTCTGTGGGGCAATAAGTTCAATGGAGAAAAGGAAGCAGCTTTGTAATGTTTCAGGAGTTTCCTTCAGAGGATATAATTTGTCTCCAAAATTTTCTCACTTAGTAAAAATGCTCCTAAGTTAATTTTATTATCATCTTCTATTATCCAGCCACTCCGTAGAGACATTTTCATAGCAAACTTGTGTTCCGGTTTGTCTGTTCGCAAGTTGTCAGGGAAGATGTTAAGCATTTCCATCTCCAGTACACACGGTGTGCTTTCTAGTCTGCTTTATTGGACTCCAAATAAACATTAGTTGAGGTTTTGGTGGGGTTCTCATTTGAGTGCTGGGAATTTCTGAAAAAGTTAAGTCAAGAATAATATGCTATGAAATGTGAAAGAAATCAAAGTATGAAATGTTGCAAAGCTATTACTTAAAAAAATTATTGCAGTCCAGGTCAGTTTAATAACATCCCTTTATCTAAAATGCAATTGTTCTTTTAGATTCAATGTTTTGATTCACACAGCTGAATTGTCTGACTGTCATCTGTAGAAATCTGCAAAAAGTCATAATTATTTGTGATGATTTGCAAAATGCTTATGGTTGGACTATCAAGTATGAAAAATTGCTAGTTCCCCTTTATTGTCTAACGCTGAACTTTCTTTTAAGAAAATAATCTAGGATTTGGTGTATGGAATATATTTACACCAAATAGGGTAGTTATGGATCCCAACTGTGATAGCAAAATTTTAAAACAGTCTAAAATATGTCTGTAACTTCAAGGCTGTCCATCAAGGTTGCAAGAATCTTATTCATACTTTTTATGTGAAAACAGCATTGGAAATGTGCTTGCATGTAACCTCATCCTCAAAAAAAACCCCCTTAAGCATTCAGGGAAATATAAGTAACACTGGGAAACATTTTATATATTAAATGCCAAACACCTCCTAGAAATTGGGTGGTGTGGTTGATGGGCTGGAGGCAGGAGAGCTGATAATACCGGAGAGATTTTAGTCAGCTGAAATAAATATTAGTCTTGATGTCACATAGCTAGGACCGTTAGTGCCATCTATAGTTAGTCTGTCTGACACTTTTCACTTTTAAGACCTTGTTTTCAATGGATTATGAGCCTGCTGCACACACCTTCTAAACAAATACCATTAAGAAGATTTTGGTGGAGATGAGATCTGGTTTATGCTAAACTTAACAGTGCTATTGGATAGACCCAACTAGGTGGGCAGCGGAGATGCAGCTGATTTTGATTGATAGCTGCTTGGACAACAGATGAGGGGAACTTGCATAATTCTAGCGTAGGACAGAAACCAAACCTCCAGACAAAGTGTAATTGAAGAGTTAAAGGCAGATGCAAAGTCTTCCTTAATGTAAAACTGAAGAGAAAAAGCAATTTAGCAGGGCATGGAACTGCAAACCCCATTCACAATATTTGTCCTCCTTATTTTTATAGCGAGACAAAATTTAATTAATGGGTTTTTTGAGTGACACTTAGGTATTTCCAGCCTTCTATTGAAAAAGTGCTTTCAGTGCAGGTCCCTGTGGACTGGATTGATCTCTGCTCCTAGTTTGCAGTACAATACTATAGTCTGACAAAAACCTATAATTAAAAATGTCTTGTGTTTAAATCTGAACTTGGTGCTTGGCTATCAGACTTGGAAGGGCCCTCAAAGATTATTTTATCCTGCTGTGCCTAAGTAAGCAGAAGAAAATACCTCCTGTCTCATTACTGTGTTTTACCTTGAATAACCTTTGCATCTCTGGGCTTGATGATTGTCGGTCAATATATATGTTTCTGGTCAGTGTATTCTCTAGTGCCCTATACTCAAAGCCCCCCCACCCTGCACAGCAGACATCCACATAGCAGAGTGCGCTGGACTTCGCTTTCCTCCCTCGTTGTTAGTTTGGGACTGATGGAGATGAGAAGCTTCTGGGATCAGAGTATCCCCAGACTACTTTTTTTTTTCTTCTTCTTTTAAATGCTGCTGAGCTTGGGAGTCTCCTGCTGCTCATGTTGCCTCCCTGGTCAACTCGATTGCTGCGTCAGAAAAGGAAGAAAAACTTTGATCTTGACATGCCCTTCTTCGCTGTCTCCCTTCACAACTTCTGCAGGAAAAAACCCGTGATCAAGTGCATCTATGGTTTTGTCAGTCCTTTCAGGGAAGAACTGATGCTTTTATCAGATGTCTTCCCAAAACCTTTAATGCCCAGCACCTGCACACATGCTTGAAAGTGCCCAAAGTGGGGTGGATTTAGGCCATTACTTACTGTGGCTTCTTGAACTGAGGGACCAGCGAGGACCTCTGGTAATGACCACAGACACAGCAGTCGATGTCTAAGCAGCAGCGGCTGCGCACTCACAACTCCTCTGTAGCCACATCTACGACAGCTTTGGGGGAAGACAGTCCATGGCCATAACTGTTTTGCTCTTCACCCTCCGTGGGTTTTAACAATATTTATCACTTGGATCTTACTTCTCTGCCTGCTTATCTCTGTGGGGTGTGTTTTCCTCATCAGTTGTGAGCACATTTTCACTGGCCAGGTGGACCTCTAGTTTAAGTAAATGCCATTTTAGTTTTGTGTAATCTTACTCTGTTGCCAGTTCCCCATACCTGAATAATTTAATTCAGGAGTTAAATTATTATGTGGCTTAAAAACCTTGCCTGTAACTTAAAATGAGGAGGAACCATATTCACATCAGATAACTCAGTGTTAATGCATAATGTCAAAATATCAAATGGAAAAATGCTGTTGTGATTGCCTCACATGGCGCTGTAGGCTCTGGGGGCCATGGAGCGTGTCCTTTGGGTTTTGCAGCTTACAAGGAAGAGTTTGGTGCTTCTGCAGGAGCTCCATTAAAGGCTCTCCAGTGCCTTATCCGACTTTTCACTCCTGCAGTGCGAGTGTGGCTTTCATGTCGCCCACTCCTTCAGCGAGAGGGCTGTTACCATTAAACCTCAAGGAGAGCCAGCAGGACTCTGCTTCTGTGGAGGAAGCAGGTAGGTCAGCTCTTCCAGGGTGCTTTGGGTGTGTTAGTCAGCGGCAGAAGAAAATTGGGTTTGATACAATTGGCATCGTTCTAGGACAGGCACCAAATTGGCCTTTTTTTACAATAAGCTGAAGTCAATAGGCAAAAAAAATTACGGAAGCAGAGCTTTCAAAACTGTACTTCCTACATGGTCCTTCATCCATCAGCCGTACCAAACGGTACTGTAATTTATGAGAATAGGGCAATACCCTTTTACTGTTACATTGATATTTAATACGTGTTCTGTGTGCTACCAGGCAGGCCAGAGCACGTGCAGACCTGACCCTTGGGTGTTGGTGTATACTAACAATGTAGCTGACCAAACTTTTATGCCATTTCTTGATATTTCTTCCATGTTAAAAAGAGTGGGAGACAAGTACCGCTTCAAAATACACAAGTATCATCTTTTAAATTAATTTAATGTAGTACAATCTCATTTGCAATTGCAAATACTAAGGCTGCATTTTTCCCCTTACTCCGAATGCCTGAAAATCTCATCAATATTAATATATAGGGAAGAATTCCTTGGCTTATTGATGTAGGAATGAAGTCAGGAGCAAAGCACAGCTCTACAAAGATTCATCTGCAGATGGGGGTCTGAAGCAACCATTAGATTATCAAATCTGACCTACTATCTAATACAGGCTATCGAATCTCATCCACTTAATTCTGTGTTTATCCCAAGAACTGGACCAGAAAAGCAAGTACAGTGCATTAACATATTGTAATGTAGCAGTGTATTCAGGCATTTCTTTTTTTTTTTACTCTAAAAGCAGAGGCAAACAGAAGTACTGTGCTATATGGTACTGACGAAAATCTGCAGGAGGAGAGATTTCAGCATTTTACCTCTCTGCAGAGAAGAATTTGTATGTCTGTGTGTTTGCATAGGGTTTTGTTTAGTTTTTTGAAAATCATTCACTGGCAACTCTTAACCAGTGTAGAGATGACCATTAGTTCAGTTTCTGTCTGAGGATGGCATGAATTGAAATACGGATTTTATTTTATTTTTTAACACAAAAAGTAATTTTCTTTAAAAATCTCTGTGGTCCTTGACAACCGCTTTCTAACATCTTATTTTGGAAACTCCCTGCCAACTGGTTTTCCTAGGAAACATGAAGCACATTTCACATCTAGCTTCTCATGTCCTGAACTATAACACAAAACTGCCCTTGAGATGCACCTGGGAGGTATTCAGGGGGATACCACACATGCACAAAAGATGAGCCAGGATGTCTAAAGGAGCTGTACTGGGCTATTGCATGTTTTAACCATTAGCCAACATTTTGCTGAACAAAGGGGCAAAGAGGTGAGATGAGGAATGTATCAAGGAATTCAGAGGAGAAGTGATAGGTGGTGCTGTACAAAATACAGAGGTCCCAGGCTTGGCACATAACTGCTGTCCTGAAGAAAAAAGTCCTCCTGCCCAAGTTTGAGGTGCACCAGCCCCTTGGTGTTGCCCATCCTATGAGAACGTTTCTCCGCAACTCACCAGCAGCTCAGAGGGAGAGTCTCTGCTGCTCACGTGTTGCAAAAGCCTTTGCTGCTCCTTGGGTGGATGAAACCTGGGTTCTTAAGGTTTGTCCATAACAATACAGTTTCTGTCTCCTTTCCTTCTAAAGCTCAGAAGTCCTACAATTGGATCCATCTTGTTTGGTTTGAGTTTTGCCTCTAAAGTGCATTCAGAATCTGTTCGTTAAGGATTTTTTAACGTGAATCATGGCTAACTACTGGTATTGAAAGCAGAGCTTTGATCCATGACTGCGGGAAGTTCAGTATGAACCCTCAAGCTGGTGCAAAACTACTTGCCAAAGGGTGTTATACTGGCAAGGGGGAGACCCCTATAACCGAAGACACTGAAGGAACAGCAGATGTATACAGTCTACAGCACCCGTGCGAAGTGCCGGGTGCTGCACTTGGGTCACAACAACCCCATGCAACGCTAGAACCTTGGGGAGGAGTGACTGGAGAGCTGCCTGGTGGAAAAGGGCCTGGAGGAGCTGGTTGACAGCTGGCTGAATACGAGCCAGTAGTGTGCCCAGGTGGCCAAGTTGGCCAACAGCATCCTGGCCTGTATCAGAAGTAGTGTGGCCAGCAGGAGTAGGGAAGTGATTGTGCCCCTGTACTCGGCACTGGTGAGGCCGCACCTCAAATACTGTGTTCAGTTTTGGGCCCCTCACTACAAGAAGGATGTTGAGGTGCTGGAGCTGGTGAGGGGTCTGGAGCACAAGTCTTATGAGGAGTGGCTGAGGGAACTGGGGTGGTTCAGTCTGGAGAAGAGGAGGCTCAGGGGAGACCTTATCGCTCTCTACAGCTACCTGAAAGGGGATTCTGGTGACATGAATGTTGGTCTCTTCTCCCAAGTAACTAGTGATAGGACAAGAGGAAATGGCCTCAAGTTGTGCCAGGGGAGGTTTAGACTGGGTATTAGGAAAAATTTCTTCACTGAGAGAGTGGTCAAGCGTTGGAACAGGCTGCCCAGGGAGGTGGTGGAGTCACCATCACTGAAAGTATTCAAAAAACATGTGCATGTGGTGCTTCGGGACATGGTTTAGGGGGCATGGTGGTGTTGGGTTAATGGTTGGACTTGCTGATCTTGAAGGTTCTTTCCAACCTTAATAATTCTGTGATTCTGTGGTACATTGCCTCAACTGCTTTATTGCAGTGTCCTATGATTAGTGTCAACCTAACTAGAAGGTATCAGATAAACATTTTTGAAAGACTCAGTGTTCAAGAAGGAATCTTAGGCCTCCTTGCCTATCAAATAGGAAGGTCAATACTTGCTTTAATACTTGGCTTTGAGGCTAAACTAATTATTGAGCGTAAGGGTCTTTGAAATCCACAGGTAAGTGGTGTTAAGTAAATGTAAATAACATTACCAAAATGTTCACCCTGTTGCTTTAACGCAATTAATTCAGAATATGTAAAAAGGCATTTGTAGCAGTGAGGGTAGGGCTGCACAGCAAAACACTGTGCAATGCAGAGACACCTCAGATGGCTCCGAGTAACCAAACACAGGAGCCCTGCATCATCATGGTCCTTTGTGAGGGGTAATACTCCTTGTTTCCCAGAGGAGCTCATTACTTGCCTTAGCAGAAGCTCTTGCTGTTGTTGCTCGACACAATCTAGGCAGGAGGTGGCTGTTGGCGAGACTGTGGCCATCTATGTGCAGCTGCCCTGTGGGCCTCCCCAAGACAGATTACAGCCTCTCCAAAGCATCCGGTAGCAGTGATAGTAGAAAGTTAGGGTGCTATTAACAAAATTAACAAAAGTTAGGGTGCTCTTAACATAATAATAACAACAAATAACTAATTAACAAAGGCTGTGGGTGAACATAGTGCTGTGTGTGTTAGAAGGCCACACA